>NC_136738.1:23545100-23840100 GCF_936440315.1 Barbus barbus
AAGGAGGCCTATAGAAAAAGCCATCCGTTAACATTCCCATTCATCTCAGACTAGCACTAACCTGTCTGAACCAGCATTGGACTTAACAGTCTTGTCAGCAGGGAAACGCCTATGTTCTCAGTACAAAGAATATGATGAGGCCAGCTGGCCATCATGGTAGTGGCCACAGTCCTGCATCTGCTTTATTGCAAAGCCGCTGCAGTGTCATGTGTAGTTTGATGCACTGCAAATGTCTTTGGGGAACGCCAATGTATTCCGTCACACTGACTAAAGCCCACCCAGCACTTTCACAGATAGCATGGTTGTTTATAATGAGGTCTGCTTCTTTACGAATTCCCATTTTCATGCCACTGCTATAGCTGAGCCTTATAACTCCCAGTCTTTGATCTAGGCTCCATTATGCTCCATGCTTGATTTCAAGGAAACCCTCTGCTAACCCGGAAAAAAACAGGCTGCACTGAAAGAAAAATGTCAAGACAAACCTAACTGAACGGCTTGTTGCATTTTCCAACAATATTTGTTTAAAATAATCTCCTGGATTGCCTTCAGTTAATTGCTGGTAATTTCCTCAGTGTATAATATTACACTGTCGGCGCATCACAGAATTAGTCGCAGCACAATTAGCACTGGGAAGTAAGCTAATCATTTTTTTATTGGTTCCAGTTTCAACGCCGCATTATTGTTCAGGTTAAAATAGACGGGACGTGAACTGGCAGGCTCAGCTCTCCTGATGCTCTAAATGGCCAGTGTTTTGCTAATAACACTGTTAGGGGTCCCATTAAAAGTTTGTTATACCTGGCCTTACTGGGTAAGCCAGTTATTCAGTCACATTTATACCTCTGAGCAGATGTGTGATCGCCAATGATAGAGAACACATAAATTTCTAATGTATAAATCTAGCAAACGGTTCATAAAAATGCAAATGTGTATTTGCAAATAAATAACGAGGGAATATTTTAACATTCCGTGACTTTGTTTCTATGGCATTTGTAAGACACTTTATGGCTATTAGCACAGAAAGTTGAGAAACAACTTATTTGCAAGCAAATATGCAATGCATCACCATTTAAAATGGTGAAATATAAATAACTGCCAGCAGCTTTAACCTTCATAATTCTCTCTGGAGCCTATTTCCTAGATTCATTATTGCAGTACATCAACTATGATATTTTTATTCTACGCTTAATTCTCAAGTGACTCATACTAAGAGCAGAGAGTAAGATGATTTGTAGTTCCTACATATGACACATGCATCATTTGCAAGTGCTGACACTCACCGCTTTCAATCATCATGTCTCTGTTAATGTATATCAGGGTTGTGCACTATTCTGAACTGGAATGAGAATGCCTTTTAAATGTCTTAAGAATTCTAATTGAGGTAGTGGACAGCATGCTGAACTCCACAATGCTGTAACGTAAGTTTTAATTTTAGGAAGTAGAAGTCATATTAACTGAAATTTGATGGTTTAATTCTCTGAGATTTTGGGTTGAAGCTAGCTAGATTCCTCTTCCTGTCATTCCAAGTCATGTTCCTGTGGTGTGTGGCCAATTTACAACTCAGTTGTAAAGGGAGACCATACTAAATTTTACACAAAACTGACGACCAGAACCCATACAACTTTATAGTTCTCGTCAGGGTTTCGCAACACGATCATGCAGAAAATACTAGAGAGCTAGTGACTTAGCGATCTGTATTTGGCACAGATTGTTCCATAAGAGCACCGCCACCAGAGTTTACTTTTTCACATTAGAACTTAAATGTAAGAAGGGATTCAGATAATCATGTTCATAGTAAGACATGGCACTCACAGGAAAAGACCAGCGATCCCTGGACACGCAAATGACTGGGTGTTTGTCAACACGGCAGATGCCACTAGCACAAAGGGAATAAGATCTAAAAGCTTAACTTTTACCACCAGAGGCTTGCTGACTGTCAGTTCTGAGGGTGCTGCAATTAAGCCAGCACGAGATGCATGCATTGTTAGGAATAAAACTGTTAAACTGTGCCTGAATTCAATCAGTAGACAACCAAAGCGGTTCACAAAACTGTGAGCTTCTCCCATTAGCCTATTGTAGTTTGGTAATTAGCCATTTTATATTTCAATGCTTAATTTGTTGAGGGGATGACAGAATTATCCACAGCAATTGTGAATTGGTGCTTTGTGTGCATGAAAAACTTATCAAGGTCCTCACAGATGAGATGCCGAGGAGTCCAAAACAAAGCCTGGTAATTCAAATTCTTGATGCATTATACCTCAAAAAGAAATGAGACAAGCCAGCAATACAGTTTTCTTAAAAGCACTTGATTGCTTTTGGAGCACTCATTGGGCCTCATTTATCAATCTAACGTAAAAATGAACACAGAACCTTGCGGGAAAAAAAAAAAAAAAAAAAACCCACACACACCTCACTTGTGAGTCATGAAACATTCGTATGCCACCCAAATCTCATCGTACGAATCATCATATTAATAAATGTGGTTGCTAAAAACAATAGCCATTTGAATATCACACCCCTAAACGGCATTTCAGTTTGACGATGAATAGCTGAAGTGTCAAGCAATGCTAGAACTAAATGTTTGTGCGCAGCACTAGTGTGATCATATGGATTAATTCAAATAAAGAGTGCATTAAGACCAGCACAAAAATTTGCATAGCCTCTACATGCAGTCTGATCTGTAGAAGTGCGAGAACCCAGGATGGCTCAAAAGAACTTCAACTCAAGATATTCAGAATCTTGACAATTTATTGGAAAATGAGTCACAGGAATTTAAGGATAATTTCTCCACTGGAGACAACTGTATGGGTACCATCTGCTCGTTTCCCAGCATCTCTCTCTGCAAGAGAAAAGAAAGTCAGAACAGGGCTCAAGTATGCCACAGACTATTAACTAGAAGTAGCGCTCACTCTTCCTGTTGCAAGTCTGAACACAGGAGTCTGCTGGAGTTGGGGTACAAACTGATGTACTGCAGTGAATGAAAACCTGGCAGAGAACAGATTTTAGACAAAGTAAAGCCAAATACAAAAAGGTCTGAAAAACAGAGAGATAAGTACCGTCTCCATTAAGGGAGCCAAAGTTGCAGGTTCCACAAACATGAACATTTTGAGTACAAATCGTTTGTAGTGGGTTGGAAACGGCAGGCCTGAAGACCCATCCACAGGGATCATAGTCGTCAGGTAAGGGTCATCCTGGTAAGGACAACTGCACAATAGCAAATAATAAACAATTCTATCCAGCAGTGTTACACTTAAAAAAAAAAGTCACCTTAGTGGTTATCCGTTCATGAGAAGATCCCACTGGGGCAGGCTCTGAGGGTCAGGGTTTGAGGTTGCCCAGCAGTGACCCAAAGTCAGAACAATGTTGGGGTCGGTCCTCTCTAGAATGCACACTTCAACGTAGACCGACTCCCGCAGGACTTTTGGTCACAGGATACTCAGCGTCACCATAGTATGAGTATGCTTGATCCTCTGCACAAGTCAGACGGCACATTCAGAGCAACCCCAGTTTTAAGTGGACAAGTTAAAAATTACACTTTACCTTCCACACATCCATTAGCAAAACACTGCCCATTAGCCAGTCTAAGCTCCACTCTCAGAGGTCCAGGAGCAGCTACAGGAGGTGGAGGAGGAACAGTGTTGACTTCAACAACCAGTGCCTCAACACTGGTGCCAGAATATCTACACTGGAAGAAGAGCCTGAAAGGGAAGACTCCCAAGTTAGAAGACCTGGACCAAGAGTCATGACACCAATTAAAGTTACTATTAGTCACTCATAATGGCTGTCCCTGGTGATGGAGCCTAGTGGCCCAACACCTACTTCGTAGGTAGAAGTCATTCAGTTTCCATAGACTAGAACATCGCCATCCATCTGCAAGGAAGTTAAAGTTAACTTAAGCAGATAAGTGCTACATAAGATAAGATACCAACCATCATTGTGGTGCCACAAGCAGTGACAGGGAACTGGTAGATGGCAAGAGCTACAGTGGTGTCAACAGGACCACAAGGAGGATCAGTTCCACCCAAAAGGCTGATGGAATCCAAACTCAGCCTTGGAAGGGTTGCATCTCTCATTGCCACAACTACAAACTGCCCATCTCTTCTACACTGGACAGTCACTGGCAAAGAGGGGAAAAACACTTTAATAGGGAAGACAAGGCCTCAAGTAGGCAAGACATGCCACATGAAACCAGTATTAACAATTTACCAAATGGAGCTAAATGGTGCAAGAATTCATTTTAAAGAAACAAACATTACTCACGTGTCACTTAATTTACACAAATGAAACTGCAAATAGGTACTTGTGATCTAAAAAGGTGCTTTATTAAAAAAAAAAAAAAAAAAAAAAAGTTCAAGCCATGTTCTAAAGTTGAGTCTAATTACACTGCATTTATGGCGCTTTTCCACTGCGTGGTACTACTCTGCTCGACACGGCTCAGTTTGTGTTTCCACTGCAGTTTAGTAATCGCTTTCGAGTGGGTGGGATTCTTCACGCGTCATTATAGTTGCACCGCCTCTACTGCCATGACTCCTGAAAAATGTTTTAATTCCATGTCGCTCCATCACTCTCTCGCTGGACCCGCTCAGCCATCAATGAGAGGATCGTCTGTACTTCCTCAGACAACGACAGCCATTTTTTGGTGGTTTAAAAAAGGTGCGCTCCAGTGCTGCCTGGAGAAGTGGCTATACTCTCCCATCCCCCAAGGAAACGCCAACTAAACCTGTTGCCTTGACTTGCCTGTACATGCTACTATACCAGGGGTCTTCAACAGGGTTTGAAATGAACTTTCACTCACCAGACAGTTTTGCTAATAAAATTAAGTTACCGGCCAGTCACAACTTCTACTAGCCAAAAAAAAAAGGCAGTTTCTCTTAACTTATTAAATGTCAACCTTTGTTTCATAATGTACGTTTTATTTATAATTTCCAGTTAATATAAGACATGAATCAAATGAAATCAGCCTCAAATTTCTTTCCACTGCAGAAAAAAAAAGCCCAGACAGTTTAATACTGAAATGTAACATGAATAATTTTCCAAAATTGCAACTGCATAAGTAATGCTGTGTTTTAAACTTAGTTTAATATACAAATATGAAATGGGGAAAATACAGTAGGCTACTTTTAAATATGAAAGTAAACCACCAGTAGGTAACAGCAAGTGACTGTCTTAATGAGTCATTGAATCATTTATTCAAATGATTTGATCATTCTTGAATGAATCGGTCGTCTGAAGCAAGCGCCTTTATGAATGGTTTGAATCAATGACTCATGATTAATTCAGTAACTTGTTGCTCTGAGATGTGCGACTGTTCTGCGGTGATCTTTGTTTGGAACTTTTTTTTTGTTAAGCCAACCAATGAGCGCACCCGCCACTACACCACTGGTGCGCTCATTCAAAACAGTTGGGTTCGGTCCATCCCTGGCTGTGCCGATTTAAATCTAGCGGGAATGCTGGTCTTGTGCTGAAATTTTTATGACACAGGCAGTGATGACTTTCTCCGGCCAATCAGTGATCGGCAGAATTTACATGTCATGTTTTGGTAACGGTAAGGCTCGCTTGGAACCTCGGCGGTACTAAAAAAGTACCAGGTACTGTTCCCAGTGGAAACCCCCCCAAAAGTGAGCTGTACTGAACCATACCGTGCTGTACCATGCAGTGGAAAAGCACCATTAGATGTATGATCACAATTCAAGTCTCAGGATGTTACAAATTACATACCCGCTTTGCCTTAATAGCACTGTTGTCCATCAAAGCAGCAGTTTATAGCAGCACAGTTTGCAGGAGAAATGTCAGGCTCTCCACACTGCACCTTCTCATTGTCTTCCACATTACGCTTATGAAAAGGATCTGCCTGAGGAGCTGGTTGTTTATCATCAACACTCAAAGAAGACTGCTGTCCAGGCCACTGGAAAGCTTGTTGATTTTGTGCTAGTAAATATGCAACACACAAACGACTAGTGATCCAAAGTACCACAACTTGCAAGAAGCTCCAACGTGCTGCCATGTTCCAGAACCAAACACAACTACTTAGCACCTGCAAACAGCTATTTTTAAAGGGTGATAATTAGCCACCTTTGACTGTTTCTCCGCCTCAGTATTTACCACCAATTAGCACCCAGCCCTGATTCATCAAGATCTGCAACGTTTCTGCTGGCCTCACCAGGTTTGATAAGATATGTCATGCTATGAAACGGCTATGAAACCATTGTACTCTTAAATTGTGTTAATGTGCTAATTCAATGATTAATTCAAGGTCTCATAAATATCAAGGGTAAAATGTAAATGTAATATACCCCCCACTTTAGCTTACATGTTTTTGGTCCTCCCTCAAAAAGTGTTTTTTTTAACTCTCGTGGCTTTTGGATCTGACAGAAACTTTTAATTTAGCCTAATATAACTCATGAATGAAAGACTGCATTCAATGGCATATACCAAGATGAACATACTGTATGAAGTGCTGATGTGTAACCTAATGTAACTCTCATTGGGTTCTGGTTTCAAACACATGACATTAAAGGGTTAGTTCTACCCAAAATGAAAATTCTGTCATTAATTACTCACCCTCATGTCGTTCCAAACTGTAAGACCTTCGTTCATCTTCGGAACACAAATTAAGATGTTTTTGATGAAATCAGAGAGCTATCTGATACTCCATAGACAGCAACACAACTGAAATATTCCCAGGTCCAGAAACATAGTAAATACATTGGTAAAACGGTGGCCATCAGTGGCTGATGAACGAAGATGAACGAAGGTCTTACGAGTTTGGAACGACATGAGGGTGAGTAATTAATGACAGAATTTTCATTTTGGGGTGAACTAACCCTTTAATGAGTTTTTGGTTGCCATTAAGTCTCAAAGCTCAAAGTTGCAGAAATCAATTTCAGGCATTTTACTACTTATGATATGTACCTGCATAATGTAAATGTTAACAGAATTTTCATTCATTTTAATTTAACTTAAAGATTAGGCTTCGGTAAAAGACTTTGCAATGGGTTCACAACAATGGGTTCTTTAAATCACAGAATATAATGAAACCATTATAATGTCAAATTATAAAAAAATGTGTTACAATAGTGACAGTAAAAAAAAATGTTTTAATTTATAAAGCTCTAAAAACCTTACTGACTGATGTTTTAGTGCACTTCTTGCAAATATGGAAAAATAAAGGCTCTCAATTAAATAAGTGCAGTTTTTGTTGAGTGTGGTCATAGCATGAATAAATATCTTGATGGTTACAATAGTGACCGGTGGGATAACAGTGAACTAATGCTTAAAGGTATACATAAATCCAATTGCAGTTGTTAGTGAAAATTACACTAAAATGTTGCAATGACAAAATATTGCACTAAATTAAAAATTTTAATATCACAAGTTACAAGATTGATCTTATAATACTGGTAGCACCAATATAAAAAAAAATGATTATATATGATACAAAAAAAGTCACAATTTTGAAATATGTTGATGGTTGTATTTTTTTGTCTTTTATCTCAGTATTCCTGTCAGTGTTGTGTAAGGGATTTTTATGTATAACATTAACCCTAGAATGTGATCAAACAGTTTAAAATAGCTGGGCTAAAATATATAACAATTTTTATGGCTGAAGAAATATGTTAATTCAGTACATACATTATGCCACCGGTCACAATTGTGACCGACCATAAAACTTTTTCACACACTTTTCTAAAACATTTTCAAAAAAATATGTTCATGTCTGGGAAAAATTGATGAAAAACAATAAAACTGACCTGTAAATGTAATTAATTTCATGCACAACATGCATTATCCCCATCCCTGAGATTTATCTGAGATTCAGAAAGTGTTTTCTGATTGGCCAAAAAAAAAATGAGGTCTGTCACAGCAACAGGTGAATTTCTCAAAACACTTATTTAAGTGATATCTATCAGGCTTATTTGTGTGTGTGTGTTAAAAAACATATATATAAAAAAAACATATTTAAGTGAACTAAGCAAAGAACAATGTATACATTCAATTGAGTACATTTAATAAACCCATTTGTCAACTGTGTCAAAGTCTGTTCTACATGAATAAGATTTCACACACCTCACAGTGCAAAGTGCTAAATTAGCAACAGCAGAATTCACAGACCATAAGTTCAAACTGTTCAGCAGTTGCTTCTATTATTTTATCCTCTCAAAGTAAAGTAATGTTACAGTAAGTGTCACAGGCACTACTGTAGGGAATAACCTGTAGACCTTGGGAAAAATTACATTTATGATTCATTGCTCTAAAATTGTCATATAATTGACTTTTTTTATTCTTGGTCAAACAATCTTTTCAGTTGCTTTCTTTTTCACTTTCTTTCTCTGTCCTTTTTCTTTTTATCAAAAAAGAAAAGAAAAAGAAACACCACACTTAATTCACACTTGAACTCTCATAACTGAAGAACAAAAGGCACAATGGTATTTCCATTCACATATTCAATTCAACTGCGTTGCACGGCAGGTAAAATGGAAAGGTAATAAAAGAAAGGCAATGAATGAGAAAGTCTGCTGGACATGGTCTGATATGAACCGCAAGTTCTTGCATTAGTCAACGGAATTGAAAATAATAAGACTAAGAATAACAGAATATTCTCTACAGGGTGGAAATGGCTCAAATTTGATTTTTTTTTTAATTTATTATTATTATTATTATATTTTTTTTTCACATGACAATGCCTAGCTAAGATAGCATGTCTTTATAATATACAGCTACTTTTTTTTTTTTTTTTTTGCTTTTAGGAACTAGAGGTTTCTACTAAACCTACTATCCATTCAGCATGGTCTGAACAAAATACTGTATCAGAACGGAGCAGAATAACATGAATGTCTCTTTTTTTGTGTCATAAATAGATCAGAATGTTCTCCAGCAAACCAATATGATCAATAAACATTTAGTATGACATTCATATGATCAGAAATTTGTGAAGGGCATTGCTTCCCACCTAAAACCGAGTAACCCAAAAACCACAGCTGTCTATCCGCCAGGAGCGATGTCTGCTTGATGTGCAAATGGCTGCTTGATGATTTACGTGTTTGGTAATGATATTATTGGGCCTCTACATAGCCCCCTTTCTCTCTGTGCCTGTGGTTTTGTAATTTCACAGATGATGACTTTGAAAAACATACACAATATGTTAACCTAACTAAAATGTCATATTTCCTCAAAAGTGCTCACACAGCTATTCATTTAAATGGAAATGGAGTGAACTTTGAAACGCACAACCTACGCTTTCTCTACTAATTTGAAAGTATTTCACCTCGCCGAGGACTGAAGTTAGTAGAATGAGGCCTTTTAAATGGCATAAATAATGTAAATTCCACTGGTAAAAGTGAAGACTAGTAAACAAAGCTGTCAATTGTATATGAAGGGTTGCCATGGCGATCTGCTGATATGTTCTTTCCGTGGGAACTCCTTTGCATAGCCTCTAGCAGAATGTATATTTCTCATGCAGAAGTCGTGCACACACTGGTTATTAAGAGCAAGCTTGTATTCGGACGGCCCACCAACAATGTTCACCGATTGGATGGGTGGTCTAAGTGGAAACAAATATCCTCAATTCGCGATACAGTATAAGGTGCAAATATGTAAAAAAAAAAAAACATATATAGAGTTCATCAGTCAAATTTAAGGCATGACCTTAAACAGTCCATTCATGCTCTAAAATGTGGCTGAATTATAACAATTCTGCAAAGAAGAGTGAGCCAAAATTCCTCCACAGCAACGTGAAAGACTCATTGCCAGTTATCAAAAATGTTTGATTGCAGTTGTTGCTGCAAAGCGTGGCACAACCAGTTATTAGATTTACGTCAGTTATTCAATTTCTTTTTCACGTAGTGTCAGGCAGATTTGGACAGCTTTTTTCCCTTAATAAATGAAATCATTATTTCAAAACTCCATTTTGTATTTATCTGGTTATCTTTGTGTAATATTAAAATGAAGTTGATATGAATCATTCAAGTGTGACAAATATGCAAAACAAACAAACAAACAAAAAAACAGGAAGGGGCAAAAACTTTTTCACAGCACTGTATACTATAGTCAACATTTGAAGTGGATCAAAAAAGTTCTTCAAAGTTGTCCTAAGACAAGAACTCATTTTGGTTTTAGGACAACTTTGATAAAAGGATTTGATCCTCTTCCATTCAAGTGTATTTTACTAGTAAACACAAACTAGTATCCTCTATTTACAATATACGACACACTTTATGCAATTTTATGATACACAAGGAGATTTATACATTTATAAATCTTTTCATTTAAAAAGTATACAGTCATTAAAAAACTTGAGTTCTTATAAATATTCTTAATATCGGACTGTCTCTTTTCCAATGCAAGTACACTAAATAACTGTATAAATAAATAAAACAAGACAAATGTTCATTAAAAGCAACATTGCATACAATATTAATACTTGTTTTCATACAGCATATTTTAATTTGAATATACTGTAAGTGTATTTGTCTTTCTGTACTGGGACATGTTTTAATTCTTTTTAACTTGTTTAAAACAAATGAACACAAAATTCAGTTGTATTAATGATACAGAATATTCTCTGAGAACACTATCTTATGCAGTCCTGCAAGAATTGTATATATTTTACTGGTAAACACGTCAAACAAGACTAATTAAAATCTTATTAAGAAGTTATTTTTGCAGTGCGTTTGGAACGATATGAAAGCAAGTAAATGATAACAGAATCCTAATTTTTGGTTGAACTATGCCTTTAATTAGCTAGTTGTCCAGTGTGGTTCCGCTCACACAAACTTACACTTAAAGTCCTCCACTTCAGTTTGCTAAGATTATACAGTATATGAACATAACAGTATTTAGCATTCTAAAACAAAACTGACCGTATTATGCTGCTGTGTGAACGTAGCCCCTGTGCATTTGTCATTTTGTTCTTAAACGCAAAGCATAAACCCATCCGGGGCTTATCAGCTCACAGCCTGAAGGGTTTGTTTAGATAGCATTGTAGCGGCCATGTTTAAACATGAGTAGTCAAGTTCTGCCTCTCCCTACAAATGAGTCAGTAGCAAGAGTTTGTTTGTATCCTGGGAAGGCAGAGAGATTTCACTTCATACATCACCCATAGGATTTCAGCACGCTGTATATCATCGCACAGCCGTGCAGATACGGTATTATTCACGTACAGTGGGACATCTGGTCCCTTGGAGTTTCTTATCCTGCACATTCTCTGACTTTCTGATAGAAAACTTTCTGATGGCTGTTTGTGACTTGTACTGGGGCCTAAATGCCAAACTGTGAAATAGAGATGTGTGAAGTGTCTTCCCTCAGTGGGCAGTTGGAATCATCAGTCCTCCATCTGCCACTATCAGTCACATCTCTTGGCTTTAAGCAGCTCTTCTTTCGGATCCACACTGCAATAAAGGAAGATACAGATGCACACACACTCAGTGGAGGACACAGGGACTCACTAATGCTGAGGTCGGACATGAGATGCTCCAGTAATGGGATGAGAGTAGCATCTCCTGAGTTTACCACACACACTTAGATGGGAATGGCACAGCTGTGGATGCTATTTTACCATGATGGATGCTGGTTGGGGAAAGAGACCTCCCATTGCGTAACTAATAGCCCCATGGTTTGTGTGTTTGTGCCTCTGCAAATTTATGTCCTCCATCAAAAGGTCCCTAGACTTCGGTAATGGTTTCGCTTTCCAAACATGTTTGTTGACATCAGGTGAGATGCAGTCTCTTGTAGACAGACTTCTGACTACGACATAAGGTCTGGTAGACATTACTAATATTCTAGCCAATAATCAGCCACTTAGACGTGAGGAGAATGCATAACTGATGTGTAAAGAGATCAACCACAATAATAGAGCACCGTTGGGGGAAAAAAATAAAATAAATAAAAAAGAATGTACTAATTTAAAAGTAATATACAGTTCTGTTTGTGGATATGTAGTGAACATGTTTCCAAGTGCCTTAACAAAATTATTTTTAAGATTTATATATGTCATTTTAGTATAATTGAGATAATATTATATTTTGTTTTATTAATATTTAGATTTAATTTCTATATTTTCTTTTCAATTTGAAAGTTTTAGTAATTTTAGTTTAGTTTTAGTAATTTTTAGTAATTTCATTAGGTTTCTATTTTTTAATGTCTATGCTATGTTATTTTAGTAAATATTTCAGTGTCTAATCTAAATGAAAATAAGAAACGTTTTCTGGACTGCCCTGGCAATTGTGGCAAATCCAATGACTATTTCATCCTCAACAGCACCAGTTAAATCAGTATGTTACCTTGTATGACTTTGTTTCCAGACAGACTGATTCAAAAAAAAACAAACAAAAAAAAAAACTGTGTTCTTATTCCCGATTGCGTGAAGTCAGCCAATCAGATTAGAGTTTGCCAGATTGAGAAAGTGCTTTCCTATTTTTGAGCAACATCAGACAGTCAGTGAACAGACTGTGGAGTTTTATTAAAAGGCGATATTTGCCACCTGGAACTGGTTATCACGGGCATTTGTATTTTATTTTTTTACTTTATGGGGGTCTTTTCCCAAACCATATAACAGGCACAGTGTGTTGTCAATTCACAAAGGGGTTCAAAAGTCTGAGACCACTAGGAAAATGCTTCTGCATTTTCTTTTTAACAGCATGCACTCAACATGCCACAAACGCCAAAAAATTGTGTAAAACATGATTTGAGAATGAACCAAAAGCAGCTTGTGCTTTAAGGTACAAACCCATAAAGAGTGCATAGATATGTATATTTATATATTTAGATCCCACTGTATGTCAAGCAGAATCATTTACATGAATACAATTCTTAATCTGAATGATTCAATTCAACATAAAATGCACATAATAAAGCTCTGCCAGAATGCATTTAAAGTAACTGTACAGTCCATGACAGATTTATTCTGTATAGTTGTCAGTTCACAGTTCCTTTCCTTCTCTTTCCTAAAGGAATAGTTCTGTCATCTTTACTCACCCTTATTGCGTTCCAAACCTTTAATTTTTCCTGTGGAAATGTTGTTTGGACCCCGCTGACTTTCAAAATATCTTCTTTTGTGTTCTGCAGCTTTCCCATAGCTCAAACAGTAAAAAATGGCTCTGGAAAAGCCAAGGTCATGGGTTCGATTCCCAGGGTAAGCAAGAACAGATGAAAATGTAAATGTGTACCTTGAATGCAAAGTTGCTTTGGATAAAAAGCATCTGGGAAATGCATAAATAAAAGAAAGTCATAAAGTTTTTGGAATGACATGAGAGTGAGAAAATGATGACAGAACTATCCCTTTAAGGGTTCATGCGTTATCAGCGAACATTTCCTCTAGTACTATGCCACACTCTACAATTTGGCGAATGATCAAGTGTGGGTCTTTTTTGTAAAATGAATTCACGGCTTGAATTTCTTAATCCATACCCATGTGGTTTTGTCTTGCTTCGGCTGCAGCAAAATGTGTTGTAATACAATGGGAAACATTTCACAGCTTCTCTGCTTTATGTGCTGCCTCCAGCGCATCTAAATGTTTGCTGTGTAATGGATTTGAAATGCTCATTTAAAATGGTCTCTTTGATTTCCACCCACCCACTCAAAAGCTGCCAGTGGGAGTAGAGGGGATGGGCCACTGTCTCCACTGCACCTCTGCAAGACTGATCATTCAAGCTTAAAGGCTATTAAACTGAGCTATTCCCCGTCTCCCTCACACCACCCGGGTTATAGGTGTAGAAAAAGGCAATAATTTGTTTCTAAGATGTCATTTGGCAGCAGACAGAATGCTTTCTGGTCAAATACATACATAATCTCATTGAGGGGTTGAATGAAATAATTGAGGAGCCTCTGTGTTTTCAGTAAACAAACAAATCTTGGGAAGCATTTAGGCAAATGAGTTAATCATGGATTCAAAAAATGCTGAAGGCAGCAACCAAATGTTTTTGAATATAAATGAAAGAATATTGTGATTTCAAAAAGCACAGAAAAACAACCAAAAATATTGCAATTTAGAGAATGTTAATTAACACACTTCATTAACACGTCTAAAGTTGTTCTTGGCTTTGACTTTGCACATAGAGGCGTTTATTAATTTTTATGATGAACAAAAAGAGACATCCCCATACGACCATTTGTTTTAAAGATGCACTCTGTTTATTGACAAGTTGCATAGATGCAATAGTTTTTAGTTAGCAATGCAACTGTAAAAGTGAGTTTAAATACTTTTCAAGTATTAAAAAACAGGAAGTTATTGCAATTGGACTGGTCATATTTTATATGACTGTAGGGTGTGTTTTTTAAGTTATTAATTTCTTTATGAATAAAACTTTTTTAAAATAAGGGATAAAAAGTACTAAGTGATTCTTTAAAATCACAAACACTAATGTATAATTGCTGTCCTAGGAGACATATCTGAGGGTGGACAAATGCAGTATATAGATAAAGAGCCACAAAATCACACGGACAATGAATATGACTACAAAAATAAAGCACTTCATATTATGGTTACCAAGCAACTAATAATTGAACTGATAGAACATTTGCTGAGTTTTAGATGATTATGCTTAGAAACAGAAACGTATGACTAAGGATTACTAAGGGAGACAAAACAGCAAGTAGTGAGAGAGTGTGAATGGGCAGATGAAAAAGGAACGGCTAAAGAAACAATGTGAAAAATATTCAAGACATCGCCAGAGCTGGATTGTTTTATTTGATTAATGAGGGCAAAGCTGAGCAAAGCTGAAGATCTGAAATTAGAACAGCCACAAGCACCTACTCAATTTTTTTCACCCGTCAAGTTCTGTTGAAATGTCATATTCAGTGCGCCAAGCATTCAAACCAATCAAGCTCCGTAACCGTGCTTAACCATGTTGGTATAAGAAGAAATGTATCTTTTTAACACAGGAATTCTGAGAACCATCATTACGTTCATGTTAACGAGTGTCTATGTGTGGATTAGCTGGCAGTAATTACTTCCCCCTCTGGTTATTTCTTGCAGAGGAATTCTGAATAACAAATCTGTTATGAAGTTCACTATAATTGTGTTCTTTCTGAGTTAGAGACACAACAATAGCATTGGGATACAAGACACCAATGTTCAATAAATAATTAAATGTATTAGGCCCTATTACAAATTATCACAACAAATTTCACCACCAAATAACATTGTTCATTAGACTGACAATAGGTTATTTGCAATTGTGGTTGCTGAGCAAAGTGACTACAAACATTGGCAATTTGTTTGTGTGTGTGTGGGTCTGTGTATACACACCCACATGCATTCATAATTATATATAAAGATATATACAGTAGATATAGATAGAAAGATGATAGATAAAGAATAAGAAATGGAATGAATACAAATGAATATGTACAGTATATAAATGAATGTATATAAACTGAAGAAAAAAAATTCTGTATCATTTTAACATCTTTCCTGTACATTTAAGATTTTTAATTGGACTAATTATATTCAGATAATGGCTGTCAGTCAGGTTGGTCCATGAGCCGATGAAAATAGCAATGCAATATTAAAATGTGTCTTTTCATGCACAACACACAATAAAGCCTTAGCCTCACGTGTAGAGTGCATTAAAAAGTTTCTCGTCCATATCTCGCTGCCCGTGCTTCGCTCAGACGGTGCAGTCGATAAGAGCAGAAAAACAGGCACTGTCACAACAGACTCTGGAATTTCACATCAGTAGCAGGGCCGTGGAGTGCACTGGATGGAGTAATTCATGCTCAAAAATGGCGGTGCCTCCTACACCCCCTAATTTTCTCCCCAGTCTTTGAAATGCAGAACGAACCGGCAAAATCTCCTGCCAGATTTATAAAGTGAATGCACTGTTAGTGTAGATTAACATAATGATTTTCCCAATTGCCAACTGTCACCAAACAAAGAATGAGATGCCCATTACGAATAGAAACCGAATTATCATTCTTCACCGTTCTTCGTCTCATTCCTGCTGTGATCAGATTCTTCTCAGGGCCAGTTTGCAGAGGAACATTAGTATTTTAGGTTTTACGATTTTCTGATTTCTTGCAATTTTTTTTCTATTGATCTCATAGAACTCTGCTCAAGGGGAAGGTTTGAAACTGACCCTCAGATGATTGCAGATGTAAAGTTCTGCTTATTCTTACTGAGCTCTTCAGGTTGTGCCAGTCGGCTATGACAGGATCCTAAGGCACTGCTAACAGAAGCCTAGTTGGAAGCCCATGGCGTTGCTCCTGGCACTGTGGAAAGTGTGAGTGAGGGGGCGAATACTGATTCAGAATTCTATCTGTAGTTTAACGAGTGTTGTAAGTGGATGCTAACTCAAATCTCTCTGATTAACATTTTACTTATTACTGAATGCTTAATAAACACACATTATATTGCAAATGCTCATTGACCTTATCAGATTAAGGCATGAAATTAATGATGATTGCAAACACTCTTAAAAATAAAGGTTCTTTACTGGCATCAGTGGTTCCATGAACAACCTTAAAAATTCATGGAAGCTTTCAATTGTGTAAAAGGTTCTTTATAGTGCCAAATGGTTCTTCAGACTATTAAAATGTTCACAAAAAACAAAACAAAAAAACAGTTGTTTTAAGAACTGTTCATTTAAAGGTTCTTCTATGGCATTTCAAGAACTTTTAAATATCCCTTAAAAATGACATGTTTCTGAGGAACTCTGAAGAACCCACAAGTTTATGCAAGAAAGACTGTCAGTTCCCCTAGAAACTAAAGGAAAAGTCATAAAGTAGAAGTTTTGAGGCATTTGCAATGTATATTGATATTTCTTGTGTACTCAGTAGGATAGTTGAGACACCATCAAAGGGTGCCTATAGGTTCTCCAAAGCTCCAGCCTGTGGGGGGCAGTGGGTAATGCAGATCAGAGGAAGCATATCCTAGTGCAGTGTTATAGCATCTGCACACAGAATTAACCAGCCACACAGCCAAATGGATATTCTGTGATAAGATTCATGTATTCAAACAGCAATTAATACATAGAGAGGCAAGAGAAAGTCATTTCAAATAAATTTTATTTATGTAGACCACAAACACAGCACCAATACATGATTGTCAAGACAAAGCATTCTGTATAAAAGCAGCAATTTAAACAGCATAAGCAATAATGAACTGATATTCGAAATTTAAGGATGATAATACAGTATCCAACACTAAACAATTCAAACTCATTGTTTGGTCTTTACAGTCACAAGCTCCCAAATTGATGCTATGTCAATCATCAAAAATTCAAGACTCCATACTCATGGAACAAGGTATTAACTCCGGTAAAACTTAGCAGTAAGTGGCCAGGGTTAATTATAGTTCTCAGTTCTTCAACACGAGCATCCGTTGTACCAAACATCCAAACTATCACTACCTGCAAAAGTGTCAAACAGCAGCCCTACAGCACTTACAAGTAGTCAAAGAAGAATTTCCAAAATGACTTTTTGACCAATCCAACGATTCGGGTGGAAATTAAATTACCACATGATTCTGGTGCTTTTCAAAAATACTAGGTAATTTGGAAGTAATTTTCCCTTGAATGGTAGGAGAAAGACAGACATTTCTGATTCAAAAGACAATAAAATCACAGACTAGCACCTGTAAATGGGGAAATTGTATCATGTCCCCATCTAAAACAGTTATCATCCGAAAAGGCATCTCGTGAGAACGATGTACAGAAACTTCATAAAAGTTTCTGTGACCTTACATAAACTAGGTAAATATGCTGCAATGCTTCACCACCTGGCCTCCCACCTAGAACTATCAAGCACTTTTCAGGCGATTTAGAACACAGCAGCATGTCTGATCCTCAACCAGACCAAGAAAACCCACGTCAGACCCCTCCCAGTTTCTCTACACTGGCTGCTTATAGCTGCCAGCATCAAAGTTGCTTTCTAAAAGCTTCAAACTAACTGTTCTTTTCACATTTCACTTTTAGTTCAATCTGTAAAACATGCATCATCAATGTGTGTTCTACCATGAGCATTACTAACAGTCTAGTTTGTCTATTTATTTAATATTTAACAACTGGAAGCCTCATCAGCTGTCTCAGTGCCTCAGAACAATGTCTGAAATTGCAAATGCATGACAGGGAATATATAGAATGTGATTAAATTAAATTTTTTATTATTAAATTGATAGTTCACCCAAAAAAGAAAAACCACAAAAGCATATATATTTATTATTGTTTTGTTTTGATTTATCGATTCAATGAAAGTCACTAGACTCCAATGTTGTTTTGAACCCCACTGACCATTGTATGGGCAAAACAATTCCAAAATACCTTATTTTGTGTTCTACAGAGATTTTTTGAACAGCTTGAAGATGGGTAAAAGATGATAGAATATCCATTTTTGGTTAAAAAATACACTCTAAAAAATGGGTTATTTTTTTCAACCCGAACACTGGGTTTGGGTCATTTTTTTGGGTTATTTTTTCAATGTCGGGTACTTGTTGTGTTAGCCAGTGGCTAGGTGAAATGCACCCCCTTTCCCAGTGCTTGACGTAACAATCCAGCGACTGAGTTACTGAGCCCATACACATTTTGTCCTCTTCAGTGGAGAGTAGTTCTCAGTGCTTCTAAATTTGTGCTTTTCTTTAGTGAAATACAGGTTTGTGTATGTTTTATTTCAACTAAAAGAATCATTTCATTTCATGGGAAATATCATACAGGGACGCAATGTCAGCCAACTAAAGTCTAGCAGCTGTATTTTCATGTGATGGAAATCTTATGCCTTGCATAAAATAAATTCCTAATTTTATTTATAAAGTCACTCAATCTACCGTAATTACTTTGGTTGTTAAAATATGTTATAATAGCTGTGCACTGTTTGTTTATGGGCAGGTTATGGAGTGAGTCACAGCATCTTTGGCCTACGAGTGAAACACAGGGCAGCAGTGTGAGGTTTGCAGTTCCCCCACCAAACACGAACCCAGTTCCGGCACAAGATTCAGCTTCAATGGAAACGGGATCACAGAGACCGGTTGATCCATTCTAAAATATTGTTAATAGAGTTTAAATGTAGGCAATATTCAATATGCTGCATGCATTAAGAACTGTCCTCTTTGAAAACAAAGGAAGATGTCATAAACTACTCCTTGTGTCATGAATTTTACAAATGTTTAGAGGACACAGTTAATTTGTAAGTACTAATTCAAGTATGAGGTTAAAAAAATAAGCCATTATTATAAAAAAAAATAATGGGTAAAATCAAACCATTATGCTGGGTTAAATAAACAACCCAACTTGCTGGGACAGGTTAGCCCAGCATGTGTTCTGTTCTATATTTACCAAGCCTCTGGGCTAAAAACAACAGCCCAACAGTTTTTAACCTGGTGTTTTTTAGTGTAAGCTAACAGCATACACAATAAAAATGTTAGTGTTCAGACAAAGGAATTATAAGGGACTGAAGAGTTTATTTAACAAGGCTGTGTAAAAACGGAGGAATATCTGCAGTCTAAACATAGTCATTATCCTCATCTGAAGTCTAAGTCATAGTTTTATTAGTCTGTATTAATCAATATTATGTGCACTGTGAAAATTAGTCAGTCTCCCCTGAATCGTCCACTTGGCCTGTCTGATCCCACCACGCTGTATTAAAGTCCCGTCAGGGTGATGAAAAAAACTCCACAGTGTTTTACAACCATATCGATGAAGACGTTGTGAACCAAAACTGTTCATTTTTACATCCTAATGAGAAAACCTTAAAGTTTCCTCACCTAAAATATGCATTTTATTTACATAATCATTTTCATTTAACAGGGTTCATGGGGGAAAATCCATTAGACTGCCATTTCACCAGGACAGATAAAGGTATTATTCAGTTTGAAGACTACCTGCAGTAATTATATCGCCAGCTTCGTTGTGAATGTTTTTGCGAGCAGATGTAAAACACAAACACTGTTTATTTCCAGTCACAGGCTGATAAAATCAGCAATATGAAAATACATTTACATATAAATCATAACCGACCCAATTAAACGTGGGCCTATTGCCTGTGTGCTACATCATAATCGATGGCAAAAGGCAGGTAATGACACTGCAGGATTGGACAGTGAAATCTGAATAGTGATCGCAATTAATGGCACCATTATTCATGCTTTCGTCATATGGAGGATGAGAGTGAAATGAAGGCTATTAAAATGAGTTAATATGTTTGGAGACTTGATCGATTGCAGTGTTAATTGAGTCAGAGAACCATTTGAATAGGCACAGAAACACTTCCATTTCTTAGGAACTTAAAGGAGCACTGCACTTGTTTTGGAAATAGGCTCATTTTCCAACTCCCCTAGAGTTAAACAGTTGAGTTTTACCGTTTTTGAATCCATTCAGCCGATCTCTGTGTCTGGCGGTAGCACTTTTAGCTTAGCTTAGCATAGATCATTGGATCAGATTAGACCGTTAGCATCTCGCTCAAAAATGACCAAAGAGTTTCAATATTTTTCCTATTTAAAACTTGACACTTCTGTAGTTACATCGTGTACTAAGACCGATGGAAAATAAAAAGTTGCGATTTTCTAGGCCGATATGGCTAGGAACTATACTCTCATTCCGGCGTAATAACCAAGGAACTTTGCTGCCGTACCGTGGGTGCAGCAGGCACAATCATATTACGTCCCCAGCTAGGACTACTTTGAGGCGCCGCGTAATATGATTGCGCCCTCTGCACCCATGGTACAGCAGCAAAGTTCCTTGATTATTGATGTGACTATCTTAGTTTAAGGATCATTATTTTGCAGGCCACATTTTGAAGTAAAATTTATATGGCCACTTATCCATTTGCATTGTAACGGTGGTGCCTCCCCTGGCTTTCTACCAGATTAATTTTCATTTAAGTTTTTAAGTTCGGGCGCCAGACAAAGATAAAACTTTGTCAATTTTTTCCTCCGGATAGCTCAGAATTAAAAACCACTGATTACAAAAGATGCAGTCTGGGAGACAATGAAGCACATACCAAGAACCCATAGTTCATGTTCAAAAGTGTACATTTAATTCCTTCGACAATGAATTTTATCCACCAGACACATAACATTAATCCTTGTCATTTACACTACACCATAAACAAAAACAAAACAATGCACCATTCACCAATTTCTTTCCAGAGGATGACGAAAACTCAGTCCCACACGAGCCACTGGCAAGTTTAAGCGCACTTCAATATTTTTCAAAAACAGTTCAAAATAGGAGAAAAAAACAACAACAACAAACCCGTTCAAAAAAAAAAAAACATAATAAAAAAAACTGCTTATGAGCGTGAACAAATATGTAACTGTACGTGCGGTGCAAAAAGTCATGTATGTATGGCGTTTGTGTTTGGGGTGAGTGCATGGGATTTGTACCACGTTTTCCTGGACTTCGTCTTCGCTCGAAATTCCCGGATTTTTCTGGAGAGTACCTTTTGTTTGCGCAATAGATCCCAGAACGATCACTGTGGCGTCAAACCCACGGAAGCACAAACCCGTGCCGGCAGCTGGACCAGAGATACGGCATGTAACCATATCAGCCACTCATACTCCGGCTTCGTTGTCCGCTTCAGGAAATCAAACCACCTGTTCCGTTCACTGCTACTTGTTTCCCCTTTTCGATCTCCGTAGCAGAACGAATTCACTCGTGCATCGGCAGATCACAGCAAAAGAGCACACAGCAATAGAGCACACAGCCACCCACACCCTCTTACGCCACCTCTCATAACGAGCCACGCTCTCACATCAGGTGCGCTGGAAACGCACTCGCACCACCTCTGCTGTCGTCACATCCCTTCGTCACTTCTCCATTCCCCTTTTAAACAGTCAATGTCAATTTGCTGTCGAGACAACCAGTTAATTAGTGGCTACACGTTACGTTTCGCCACATTCCCCCCCCTTTGGAAAAACAACACATAAGTGTTGACTAGAATCCCAAGAAATCTTCCTCATCTGAGGACTCCAGGAATATCTCCTGCAATTTCTTCTGCTCTCTCAACTCCAACTCCTCTGCTGTGGGAAAACAGGGCTTTAGGTTGCACACATTCACTATTCGCACATCCTCTCCTGAGGATTCCAGTGCTACTCTGTAATTCAGTGATCCCATCTGTTGGACGATCCGATATGGGCCCTTCCACTTTGGGGCTAACTTGGCACTGAAATGGCGTTTAGCACTGGATTGTGGAAAATTCCGGACCCAGACTCGATCTTTCTCATGGAAGAATAGATCTCGTCTGTTTTTGTTGTAGTTTCGTAACTGTCTGGTCTGTGCTTTCTTACAGTTCTCCTTGGCCTTCCTTTGAAGTTCTGACAATTGGTACACAACGTCATATGAAGGACCAGAGGGAGTAAGATTGCATCCATGCAAAATTTTGTCTAATGGACTGTGGATTTTCCTACCCAGATGGAGCTCAGCAGGTGACATTCCAATAGATTCCTGAACAGCAGTGTTGATAGCAAAACGTAGTTCTGGTAAATAATGATCCCAACTCCTATGATTGTCTTCTACATAGGCAGATACCATTTGCTTCAAGGTTCTATTTACTCTTTCAGTCATGTTGGTTTGTGGATGGTAAGCTGTGGTTCGTTTAGGGATCACACTCCATTGGCTACATAGTGCAGTGAAGAGGGATGAGGCGAATTGTGTTCCTTGGTCTGACAAAATGTAATCAGGCACACCCCATCTGGTAAGTATTTCTTTCCTCAGAATTTCAGCAATGGCTGATGCTGTGGCATGTTTCAGAGGAAACAGCTCTACCCATCGGGTAAAGTAGTCTACAAAGACGAGCAGGTATTCATATTGTTTGGAACTTTTAGGTAATGGTCCCATGATATCTACACCAAGCATCTCACTTGGCCTTGAAGTGATAATGGGTTGCATTTTACCAGCAGGTTTCCTATTGTCACCCTTTATGGTTTGACATTTAATGCAGTTCTTGACATATCTTTTTACGTCAGTCCACATACCTTGCCAATATGCAACATCTTGCACTCTTTTGTAGGTTTTAAAGATACCAAGATGACCACTCAACGGGTTGGAATGGTAATACTGAAGAAGGGTGGACACCAGACTCTGAGGTATAACTACCCGATACCGACTCTTACCTTCTGACAGGTGAGTGATGTGGTATAACTTGTCTTCCAACACTGCATACTGTCCGTTTTCAGGAGTTTGATGCTCTGCTAAAAGCTGAAAAACCTTAGTGATTTCAGAATCATTATGTTGTTCACTCCAGATAGTTTCAGGAGAAATTGGGAATACCGAATCCTCTCTCTTATTCGTGTACATATTACACTCAGGTACATTATGTACTCGAGAAAGAGCATCGGGGGCAACATTCAACATTCCCTTCCGGTATTCCAACACAAAATCAAACCTTTGTAGTCGAAGTGCCCATCGAATGAGTCGACTGGTTGTTTTGGTGGAATTCATTACCCACTGTAGAGAAGAATGATCTGTGACAACGGTAAACAGTCGATGCTCCAGATAGTGTTGCCACTTCTCAAGAGCCCAGACTACAGCAAGGCACTCTTTCTCTGTAGTGGAGTAATTTATTTCAGCTTTATTCAAGCTACGACTGGCATACGCAATCACCTGTTCACTGCCTTGTTCTTTTCGTTGAGTCAGGATAGCGCCTAATCCATTATCACTTGCATCAGTATATACAGTGAATGGCAACTGCAACTGTGGATGACCCAGAACTGGTGGTGATGAAAGACAAGCTTTCAAGTGATCAAAGGCTTGTTGACATTGATGCGTCCACTGGAATGACTTGTTTTTTTTCTTCAGAGCATTGAGCGGTTCAGCAATCTGAGAGAAGTTTGGCACGAATCGGTGATACCAGCCGGCTAATCCCAGGAATCGTTGGACTTCCTTAAGATTCTTCGGGACTGGATAAGTATGAATAGCCTCTACTTTGCTTGAATCAGCAGTCACTCCTTGACTGTTGACAACATGACCCAGGAAGAAAATCTCATGAAGACAGAGTTTGCATTTTCTCAGGTTCAGTGTTAAACCAGCAGACTGCAACTTTTCCAAAACGACCTGAATGTCTGCAAAGTGTTGTTCCATCGTGGAAGAATAAATGATAATGTCGTCAATGTAGACGAAACATATGACTCCCAACAATTCCCTTAAGACAATTTCCATAAGTCGCTGGAACGTTGCTGGTGCATTTTTAAGTCCAAAAGGCATAACATTAAAATGATATAGCCCACCTGACGTGATGAATGCGGTCTTCTGTTTGCTTGCCGGTTCCATCGGAACTTGCCAATACCCACTGTTGAGATCCAAAGTTGAGAATATTGTTGCACCAGAGAGGGATTCCAGAATTTCTGTGATGTTTGGTAGTGGATATGCATCACATTCAGTGATAGCATTGACTTTCCGATAGTCAACACAGAACCTGAGACTTCCGTCCTTTTTTGGTACTAGGACGACTGGTGAGGACCAAGCAGAATATGATGGTTCAATAATACCAGCATTCAACATGTCTTTAATGTGCTCTTTAACTATAGTTTGCTTGACAGGTGAGAGTCGATAGGGACGCTGTTTAATAGGCACTTGCTGATGAAGGTACAGACAATGTTCCAGAACATTAGTTCGTCCTGGTCGAAGGGTGCATACAGTGGAGTAGAATTCCAGGATCTGGCGAAGCTGATTGTCTTCGTTGATTGGCAAGTTAGCTTCTTTGATCAATCTGTCAATCCAAACTAGATCCTCAGCAAGTGTAGAAACCATATCTCTTGATACTATTATAGGTAAGGGTGGTGGAACAGCACTTAGAAGGGTCAGATTCTGTTGAGATCTGGTTAACTGCTGGGGGCTCAATGAGTTCAGAGAATAATGTGTTCTGCTTGCCGGAATACTAGCAGGTCCTGGTTGGAAATAGTATTCAGTTCCAGGAGCACTCTTAAAGAAATATTTTCCCTCAGCAATATTAAGTTGAATTTCACTGAGGAAGATAAAATCCAGACCCAAGACAGTTGCATAGGTCAAAGATGTTGAGGTGAGTACTACTGCACGTGTTTTAAAACTCTGATTATGCAGTGTTATCAAAAGGTTGATCCATCCCATGGGAACTTCAGCTTGACCATTTGCCAAATAGAGGGGTCCAGAAGTCCACGGTTGAAGACTTTCTTGCGGGGTAAGTTCCTTCCACAAGCTCTCATGCAAAAGGGTGTAACTGGCTCCGGTGTCAAGAATGGCTTTTCCTTTCCAGGTACCAATGTTTATTGGAATAACCAGTTGTTGGGGTACTGTGCCTTGAATGCTATTGGTGACATGTTTCTTTTTAAAAGGAAATGCACTCTTTATAGCTGAAACCGCATTATTAGTGGATAAACCTGCAGAATTGTGATTCGGTAGATGTGATTTAGATCTCTTACTTTGAGAAGATTGCATTTGTGGGAATGATTGGGTGACGGATGAAGTGAAATGCGGACAGGTTCCTGGGGAATGATGTCCTTTACAACGCCAGCACTGAACTGCAGCCTTGTCCGATTGCCGGTTTAGAGATGTTTGTGGTGAGACAGATTGCGGTTTATAAGGTAAACTGCTTTCATACCGTTTTTGCTGCTCATAGTCCTTCTCAATTTGATGTCCTAGTTTCACCAACTCCTCTACGGTGAATACTCTGCTGCGGAGCTGACTGGCAAGGTGAGGTTTAATGTTTTTCAGAATCATCTTTACTATTTCGTTTTCAGTCAAGTTTGATTTCCATCTCTTGCACAAAGCTCTGTAACAAAAAGCAAAGTCTCTAATAGGTTCATTCTCTCCTTGAGTTCTTGTTCTCACCCTTTCCGCCAACTCATCTTCATAGTCCTCCGTGAGAAACGCAGAAAGAAAACCAGCCTCAAATTCAGTCCAGGTGAATACGGAGGCACGTGCAACTTCCCACCAATCGCGAGCAGTTCCATACAGGACTGTGCGAAATGTAGCTAAAAGATCTGCCTCTGCTAAAGGATGCAATGCCAGAAAATCGTGACATCGAGTCAGATAGTTTAATGGGTCAGTATCATCAGTTGGTTTTCCAAATGTGGGGAAGGTGAGTTTTAGATAATCCCTTTTAGTTATAGAAGAGGGGATATCTGCAATAGTAGATACTGGGCTTAATGAGGCTTGCACACTAATAGATGAAACTCCTGGTTGAGGTTGAGAAGTTGTCAACTCCTTGATCGGTGTTTGAAGATCTTTAGATAGACCTAAATGCAACTTTTGAGTGTCCCTGCACAAGTCATCCATTTGGGTTTTACATTGATGAAACTCTTTTGTGAGCTGCTGTTGATCGTCTTTCAGACTCTGAAAAGTGACTTTAAGATCCTGCTGAACTTCTGATTGAAACTGCTGGATAAGGAAATGAACTTCAGACACAAGAGTAGCCCCACTTTTGTTTAATTCCTCTGTGATGACGCGGTGTGTGACTTTAGTCCATTGATCCATCTCGGTCTCCATCTTTTGTTGGTTATCAGCAATGCACTTGAACAACTGTTTCTGATTGTCCTCCATCGTAGCGATTGCAGTTGACATTTGAGTTGAATGATAAACAAACTGATCTTTTACCTCTTGGGTGAATTCTGAAACTGTGGTCTCCTGTCGCTGAAAGGATTTCTTTACTGTGTCCAAGTCTTCTTGTACTCGTTTCATCAGTTGTTGTATCCCTTTTCCAGGTGTTTGTAACTCACGTGGTAACTCCTGTTGCCCCACAGATGAAGACAACTCAGGAGTGGTACAAATCTGCATGGGACTTGCATTCGGGTCCCAGGTGAGATGTTGTATTGGAGTACTGCCAGACCGAATGGATGACACAACCTGCACTTGGGTACCCGATTGCGATGTTTGAGTGTAATTTGGGGAATATGCTCGAGAGATAATAGGGACTGGTGGCTGCCAGCTGGGAGTTTCCACTTCAGGTACTTCCATCTCAACAAATGTTGAGGGGGAAGATGTATTAGACATGTCAGTATGTCAGTGTGTGAGGGAAAAAATTAAAATCAGTAGATAATCAATGGTCTTTGGGTCTTGTTTTTTGGGGTCAAAATAACAAACAGTGTCAAAAATAATAAACTTGGGCAAAACAACAAAAGTCACGTTTCAACTATGAACCAAAAAAAAAAATTTGACAATGCACCTCAAGTCCAATAGGCAACAACAAAATGGTAAAGATCACCCTCAAACTTAGCAGTTCAATTTTACAAATGTACAACATTCACAGCAAACCACTTTGAAGTGTTTTTGTAAGCATTAAACTCAGTTGCACAATTTTAGCTGCACAGTACACATTCACCATAGGCATGATTCAAAAGTTCATACCAACCCCCAAGTTCACAATTCGTTTGGCAGATCAAAATGAAGTGCAGATTTCAGAAATTTATACACATTTTTTTTTTTTTTTTTTTTTTAAACACTTTAAATTCAATACGCAGGTTACATTTTCAAAGCTTAATGTGATTCACTCTCCCCAGACTTCAAAAACAACCTATACATTCTTGAAATGTTAATTTCTTAGGATGTCTGTTTAATTTTAGTTCAAGGTCCCTGTTTGGGCGCCAATTCTGTAACGGTGGTGCCTCCCCTGGCTTTCTACCAGATTAATTTTCATTTAAGTTTTTAAGTTCGGGCGCCAGACAAAGATAAAACTTTGTCAATTTTTTCCTCCGGATAGCTCAGAATTAAAAACCACTGATTACAAAAGATGCAGTCTGGGAGACAATGAAGCACATACCAAGAACCCATAGTTCATGTTCAAAAGTGTACATTTAATTCCTTCGACAATGAATTTTATCCACCAGACACATAACATTAATCCTTGTCATTTACACTACACCATAAACAAAAACAAAACAATGCACCATTCACCAATTTCTTTCCAGAGGATGACGAAAACTCAGTCCCACACGAGCCACTGGCAAGTTTAAGCGCACTTCAATATTTTTCAAAAACAGTTCAAAATAGGAGAAAAAAAACAACAACAACAAACCCGTTCAAAAAAAAAAAACATAATAAAAAAAACTGCTTATGAGCGTGAACAAATATGTAACTGTACGTGCGGTGCAAAAAGTCATGTATGTATGGCGTTTGTGTTTGGGGTGAGTGCATGGGATTTGTACCACGTTTTCCTGGACTTCGTCTTCGCTCGAAATTCCCGGATTTTTCTGGAGAGTACCTTTTGTTTGCGCAATAGATCCCAGAACGATCACTGTGGCGTCAAACCCACGGAAGCACAAACCCGTGCCGGCAGCTGGACCAGAGATACGGCATGTAACCATATCAGCCACTCATACTCCGGCTTCGTTGTCCGCTTCAGGAAATCAAACCACCTGTTCCGTTCACTGCTACTTGTTTCCCCTTTTCGATCTCCGTAGCAGAACGAATTCACTCGTGCATCGGCAGATCACAGCAAAAGAGCACACAGCAATAGAGCACACAGCCACCCACACCCTCTTACGCCACCTCTCATAACGAGCCACGCTCTCACATCAGGTGCGCTGGAAACGCACTCGCACCACCTCTGCTGTCGTCACATCCCTTCGTCACTTCTCCATTCCCCTTTTAAACAGTCAATGTCAATTTGCTGTCGAGACAACCAGTTAATTAGTGGCTACACGTTACGTTTCGCCACAGCATGTTTCATGTAAATGAACAAATTCAAAACAAATTCACCATACATTTGAATTTAATTTTGTCAAATGTGTTTAGTGTAAAATTATCTGTTCACTGATTGGGATTCTTATGTTTCTGCAGATGCTGTTCTGGCTGTAAAAAAATTGATAGTTACTCTTTAATAGTAGCCTAACTTGTAATGCTATTAGTAAACTACTTCTATTGACATCTATGGTTAAAACATAAAATTGCTAATTTCTTACATTAGCTGTACACAGTGAGTCACAACATTCCTACCTAAGTTGTTCATCTAATAAAAAATGTTGTCTTTGCAAGTAAATAGCATATTTTCTGGAATAAATGATATAAACCTGAGATATTGTGCCGAATCTGATCCAAGATAAATTATACCATCGCTTTGATAGTCACTTGTATCGTTACTACTTTTATTAATTATTCTTTTGAATCTAAAAGATAAAATCGCCAGTGAGTCATAAGATATATCTAAAAAATATGCTATTTATGCAAATAAATAGCATTTCTTCTGCCATAAATTACGCAACCCTGAGACATCGTGCCAAACCTGATTCAACTCAAAATATAAATCATTCCATTAAGTCAAGAATGCTGAACACATTTTTTTTTTTTTTTTTGGCACTTGCTCCATAAAATTAAATGAAAAGTCTGTACCTCAAAATTCTGAGTACTATGTAGTTTGGGAAACTAGTTTCAAAGTTCTGCTATAGAACTTTAGATGCCACTCACTGTAATGCCGTCAATAAAAATGTAATGGCCTTTAAAATATATTCAGTATTATGATCCAGTTAGTTAATTTCAGTTGGAAAGTGATGACA
Organism: Barbus barbus; assembly: GCF_936440315.1. NCBI lineage: Eukaryota > Metazoa > Chordata > Actinopteri > Cypriniformes > Cyprinidae > Barbus > Barbus barbus. The sequence continues at coordinate 23,574,487 of NC_136738.1, forward strand.
GTCAAATTCCTCATAAAACATAGTTGCATAGACAGCATGTTTGTAATACAGGAAACACTTTTGGCATAATTCAACAGCCTGAAAAAAAAAAAGCTGAATACAAAGAGGGTATACTTTAAGTTCAGCCCTTTGCTCAAGGATACAGACAGAGGCCGGCAGAGCAGGAGAGTATCAGCTGACTTACATATGAGCGCAGGACATAAAACAGTGGTAATACTGCTACAAGTCACGTTCTTCCTCTACTCTCTGTTGTTTCACTGTCTCTGTGACTGTGAAGGTGGGCTTTGAATTCCCTGTACAGTCCTGCTTATTAAAGCGAGATGGGCTGTCAGAGGGGTTTCTGCTACCACCCACTGAACAGCAGAAGAACTGCAGCGTCATGAGACACTGATGTAAGCGCTCCCCTCTCATCACACATTCAGAAAGCGCTGCCAGCTCCTCAGAACCTTCTTTAGTATATATCCCCACAAGTATCATCCTCCAAGAAGTTTCAAAGCTTGCTGATACTATCTCATTGTTTGTGACCCGAGACTGACACGGCCACTGGATACACACTATAAATTCTCATTCTCAAGCATTTCAGGTACACTGCTGTTCAAAAGTTTGAAGTCAGTAAGATTTTTAATTAAAAAGTTTTTTAAAAGAAGTCTCTTATGTGTGAGCATAGTAAACGGTATTATTGTGAATTAATATAATAATTTGTTCTTTTTATTATTATCATCAATGTTAAAACAGCTATGCTGCTTAATATTTTTGTGGATTTTTTTTTTTTTTTACAAGATTTCTTAATGAATATTACGGTTAAAAGAACATAATTTATTTGAAATACAAATCTTACATTACAACATTATAAATGTCTTTCTTTTTTTTTTTTTGATCAACTTAATGAGTCATTGCTGAATAAAAATAGTAATTTCTTTCATCAAAAACAACAAGCAACATCCCAAACTTTTGAATGGTAGAGTATACAATTCAGAAATATTTCAGACTTTCTATTTCCAAACCTTTCACTGTTTTCAGTCTCTTCTGTGACCGATTCTTGACCTCAAACATTGGATTCGAATCATGCCTTTCACATCCATTTAACCACCCTTTTGTGTTATTAGCACAAAAGCTACTTAAAACCAACGGCGCACAATGTGGTTGGCTAACACAGAACAGTTATTCCTTCAAAGTGGAGATATTTCTGAGAGAATATTTTAATGTCAGACATTTTGAGGGGAGGCTAACATTTTCAAACATTTTATTGCTTTCTGATCTGGCAAAAATAATCCCACCATCTCCTGTCTTTTAGAATTAGTTGCAAACCTCTATTTGGCCAATATTAGAGATTTTCTGCCATGTATTTTACTCTGTATCATAATTCATAAGTTTATTTCTGTAATAACCCTGAGAGTGTGATAGCAGTAAAATGTAATTGTTTTTTTATGACACTCAGAATGTATAACATACATGAGGTTAAAGGTTAAGTCACTTCAAGTGATTGTATCAGATGAGAGATTTACATAAATTAGCATGATGATTGCCATTGCCGTCTGTATGAGCATGGCGTAGCTGCATCTACGGTTTTCTCCTGAGAATAAGACCCCAGTAATCACGTGTCTCCGCAAGAGTTTCACTAAATTGATCATGACAATGTCACACACTGTGCTCGGATTCGCTAAGGTAGGCCTACTGTGATCAAAAGCAAGGGATATCTCATCAAATTCTTTGAGCATTAATTATCTGATCTTCCCATCAAATTTTGAAATTCTGCTCTTTTACTGTGTCAACAATTGACCCTTTTGCAAAGCATCGGCACTTGCTTGTCTGAGATAGCAACATGTTGCGCTCATGTAATGTGTCTGTGCTACGCCATCACTAAAGCTTATCATTTGAATGCATTTTTTTAAGCACTGCGATTTAAAAACAAGTGATTTTAAACTGTTTGAGCGCAATAAGCAGCATAAATTTGTGAGTGTGAAAATTGGTATGTGCGCACTGTCTGAAAGATGGTTTGAGGACACGCACCTGCAAACCAGCACACAAAACGCCGAACTGAGTTCCTTTTGGCGCCTTGGGCTTGTGTTTAAATACCCGTATTTACGAGTATCCTTGTAATCACAGTCATTTACGTCTTGAATGTAAAACCCTGAGAAAGCACATGCATATGAATTTATTAGATCCATGCATGCAGTCTTAAAGTGACAGCAGGCTAATAAACCTAGTGCCGTCTGTGCCATTAATATTAATCAAACAACAAAAAAGCAGAAAATCTCATACTGCTCCAAGATGAATCACTTTTGCTTTTCACGTAGATCTATGTTTCTTATTTTATCACAGACTGTTTACTTATCTTCAGTAAGCTTGACTGTTTTTTTATTATTTATATAAATTAGTTTAGTATTGTTTTTTTGTGACATTGAAATTGATAACTGAGAAAAAAAATGATTGCGGTATAAGATTTTGGTTGTATCGCCCACTCCTATTTCCATTAACAGATTAATTGGAAGATTTGAAAAATAAATATCACATGCAACTGAGTGCCACTATTAGAACTGCACTGGCAAGAACATTTTATCATAATTATGAATAATAAAACCATGCAAATACATCCAGTTCCTTTAGAAAAGAGCAAATGCTTGTCTGATAATATGGCAAATGTCAAATATCTTGTCAAGGGAACATCGGTGATAGCTTATGAATTTGAATGCACCGTCTTTGGGTTACCAGTCTGGCTCTTGAACCAAACCAAGTAATTTGACATTTCTAAAACGGTCAGTGTCTGATGGCACTCTGCTCTTCTTTTCTTATCTTACTATGGCCCCAAGGTTTATAAATCCCCTAATAGTGTTAAGAGCAAACAGTCTGACATGCCTCATCTCTGTTCACTTACACATACTAATTTAAGCTTATGACTCACACTAATATTCACTCTTTCTCCATTAGCTTAATATCGCAGCACATTCATTCAAGTGATAAGCTTCTCTTTATTCATTCTCATATTTACTTCAATCAACCATATGATGGACATGAGGGCTTTTAATTAAATTCCCCAGCTCATGGTCAGTGGCCAGTTAAAATAAATGAAAAATACAGAGAAGTTAGCAGGCCTTTATCAAAGTAAAAAATAATCAAAGTACAAAAAGACAACTAGCCACAATCTCCCCACTGGCGGAAACCATAATCTTCATCACCAGTAGTGTCCTTAGATAAAATTCAATAAAATATGAGGAAGAAAAAATCTAATATGTCTTGTATTCTCCCAGATTTTCCTTTTTCTTACAAAGCTTGTCATAGTCTTCTGCTTTAGGCACTGCTTTGTACCAAAAACATTTGAGAATTACACTATATCCAGGCTTGTCTGAAGCCTCTGAGTCCAGTACCAGGGGTTGGCCTGTCAGAATGCCCACTCTGGCTCTTTTTGGTCTCACGAAGTGGAAATGCAGAGCATTTTGAGTACTGAGCAAACCCTCTCTGGGAAGCCGTCCACATCTGAAAAGCTTTCATCTGCACTTTGAAGTCAGGCCTTGTGGTCAAAGCTGCAACACCACTTTTTTTTCTTATTGTTGTTGTGAGATTGTTCAAGCGCAGCATCTTTCATTGGTCTTAGATAGACATCAAGGTAAATCTCAATGTTGGTGAGCAGGCACTCTAATATGGTTCGTGGCCCTTAGCATCGAAAGTATTAGGTGCATTTCTATACCACAGCATGCTTGAATGCTCAATTCTGATTGGAGAGAGGACAAGCAAATTGGGTAATGTGACAATCAGATTTTTTTCCCCAAGATTACTTTTAATATCTATGAAAATCATCTGCATCTTGGCCACCTATGGTGTACATTAATTTAAAATAATAATTCAGTGGTCCGTCATCAATTATTCCTTGCACAGGAAAGCTAAAGGCCATGAACAGCACAACACATCAGTATTTGCAAAGCAAACTACAGTTGATAACAAACAGCTTTGGTCCATAACACAATCAAATTAGCCCAAACCATAACAGAATTACCCCATAATATAATTTACCCAAAATGCAATTGAATTTAACTGTGGAAATGATTTAACAGAGGTCAGCTTTTTGTTGCCTTGTAAAAACCACTGTGCACAAAATTTGGAGCAATAGACATTCATAAGTACTGATATAATAAATAATCATAATCTATCATGGTCTAAAGCTCTAACCAAAACACAACAAAAATGCATTTCACATATCTTAAAAGTAAGAAACAGCAGATCATTTTATTCAAATGCAATAGTAAACCAATAATATTTATTATCTATATTGTTTAAAAATGTATATTATTAAATAAAACAACTAACCAAAAACTATATTAAAATGTTAATATTTTAAAAAATAATCTGAAAAATCTATTTAATAATGATAATTCTTAATTAAGATATATTATAATAAACAAAACTAAATCTGATTAATGTAAATCATCTGTATTACATTTCACAAATAATATTTAATTTCTTAATATTATCTAACATAAAGTAATATTAAATAAAACTAAACTAAAATATTAAAATACTCAGAAGAATATTTTTAATATGACAATAATAATTAAATAAAAATGAACTTAATAAATAATAAAAAAAAACAGGGCTGAAAGAAAAGCAATGCAGAGTTTTTTTGAGAGTGATGTGCATTATTAATTTAATCTCAGTCATCACACCATGTTTGGCAGCGCTTTGATTGTTGAGGGCTGCATTAGATGCCAACATAAATAAAAGCTGAGCCATGTAAGTGCAAGACTTGATACACAAACTCTCAAATTCGCTATTCGCTGAATGCACAAATGCAAAAGATACAAGAATATATGCAAAAATGCAAAATAACAACTCAAACCATAATCATTTCTAAATGATGAACTTTGCGGTTATCATTTTATTCACGACTACCAGACACAACACAACAACCTCACTGTCAGCAAAAGTGTCTGCCGTGAAAACAGGTCAAAAACCAAGGCGTCCTCATTCGAGTTCACTGAAAGCGATTTGCATTGTACATCCTGTACCCGCACCTCTGAAATCCCACAAAGCTTTGTACTCGGGCCAGGCTGTGTCTAGTTCAGTGGCACAATACCAACATATTTCAGTGCAATGTCACAGAGACACATGGTGCATGAAGACCAGCCTTATTTATTTGACTTCTTGCATGCACGAAATGAGTAAAATCAGTCTCTTCCTGCACTTCTAAACCAAAATCCTAGTCTAAATTACTTCTCTCTGCCTGGAATCCTCTGTACGACCGCTTGCGTATATGCAAAACACTGCTGAATGATTTCTGATGCCATTACACAGCAAGAAGTTAATCAGCATTTCAACTCCCTGTAGATACCTGTGAGCTGCCTTTGTATTACCTATGAAAATCGGGTGAATATTCAATTGTTGTGTTCCTGTAAACAGCAAAAAATCTTTGAACACTGTGTTGATATAATCGTGGATGTTATACTGAAAATTAAGAAAAGATGGGATGACGGGAGACAGACGTTGAATGCAGGATATGGCACAAATGTTCTTTATATTGCAGATTAGTTAAACTAGCAATAACGAGTGTCTAGAAAAAGTCTAATTTCAGCTTTAATCAGTAATGGTCAGTATTAATGCCGAGTTATTCGCACTGCATGGAAAAGCATTCAGAATAGGTCAGGCCAATGACAATATGTAATGACGACCCCTCCCTATCTTAGATTTTAATAGCAGTTTTAGCACAATGTAAGCCATCTCTTACTAATATTTAGCACTTTGTGTATTAAAGGGTGTCACTATTATTAAAAGCTGTTGAGAGTTTTTAATATGTGACATTCGCAGGTTCTTTAACCCAAGTTAAAATATTGAATTATGAGAAAAAATGAAATAAAATAAGTGTGTTCTTTTAGGAAATGTCCTGTGCTAGAGAATAAGAGACTAGCATATTGAGGTTTTTTATGTACCCTACATGCTTATGAAATGCAATACATAGATGTTTATTGTCTATATGCTATTTTAACTTTGTAACCTTTTGTACTTTTTCTTTTTATTCCATTCATACTGAATAAGTATATATATGGTCAATACAGTTAATCATTTCCAAAATGTAACATTTTCCAATAAAAGGAACCATTATTTTGACAAGACACAATATAGCTAATTAAAAACTAATCAAGGCATGCTTTTCATTAAATGAACACAAGGACGATATTTAATCATTTTTATTTATATGCCCCAATATATAAAATCAAATAAGTAATATTTGCATGCATATAATTTTATTAAAATACATGGAAAATGTCACACATGGACTTATTAAAACTGCTAATAAAACTGTAATTTTCATTTTCTGTATTTTATGTAATGTGAAATCATTCAGGTCTATGTGAATAATAATATCATTATATACAGTTAATCTAATATACTATAAATAGTATACTGTTTAGGGATGTAACGGTATGAAAATTTCTAATCACGATTATAGTGACCAAAATTATCACGGTTATCAGTATTATCACGGTATTGTTAAAATGTGCTGGAGATGTTCAAAAAGTACCGAAACATAAATCACTTCACCAAGTTTCATACTTAAAAATCAACAAACAGCAAATAAAATGACTTTTTGTTTACATAATCACTAAAACAATAACATTACCAGTGAGCTCTGGATTTTAAATGACAATTTGACTGACACCAGTTTAATAGCATGTTCAAATAAATAATGTAAATGTTCAAATAAAGCTTTGAAAAAGTTTAACATAAAGGTAGACCACACATTTCAGCCTTTAAAGAAAAGGGTTAAATTAAAATGATAATTAATAAATGATTATATGTATTTTATCGGCTCCATAAATAATCCTATATAGCATATCTGAATTGTTTAAATGTACATAAGTTTGTTTTTCATCAACCGGTTAAAATTTACAGCAGGTCATGCAAATTTGGTCAATTTTTTGGCCAGACAGAAACTGCACACAGACTGAATGTAATTAAGTGTCTGTAAATCCACTCACTGGCAGCGGGTGGCGCTTTATATGGAAAAGCTGAATTACAGTTGATTCCTGTGAACTCCGCGAACACTTCCTTTAGGTATTACATGGAGCGAAGATGAAAACAAAATGCCATCAAATCGTTTCTGAAGACAGTCAGATCCTTCAGAGGTACATTCATATGATTAATTCATTGATATATTAATTTGTATAATTCCCTAAGCACTCTTTTAAAACCTCCCAGCTTTTCCGCCCTATTTTCACTCAGAACGAAACTACTGTGCTGCTGTGCGCTCGTGACACTGTTACTGAAAACTCTGCTTTATGCCGGACAGTATTTATTTATCGCGAGTTGTTTAAATCACGGTAATCGAATACGGTTTTAATGATAATTAAAATATGAAACGGTAATACTAACCGCGGGGAATTTTATCATGATTTATCGTCAAACCGGTAATCGTTACATCCCTAATACTGTTTAATTTATTTACATTCAGATACTATAATTGCATTCATCAGATGAAGCTGGTTGCCAATACCTATCTGGCTTATATAAATGTACACAATGTCTATATGCAGTCACGGTCGCTCGTACAGTACTTTACTCTTTCAGTGTGTGCTCTGTGGTGCTTTTGTTGTAGCTTGTGTAAGATCTTATGTTTTTTTTTTCTATAACCTTGATTCTCTATACCCATAAAACTTTTAGTTATGACTGAGTCTCCAGGAAGAGCTTGTACTGTCTGCTAGCCAATCCTATTTCCAATAAATGCTGGGTGAATTTAATTGCTGATTCTTTTTGTTCATTTATTATACGCTACCAGAGATTAAAAATCGACTTGTCCTGTCAAACCCAACTAAACGCTCCTGAAAGCCACTTGTCTGTTGGCAATGACACTAAAATATGTTTGTAGCAGAATTTCATTTGAATCAAATCCTCGTTTAAAATAACACATATGAGTGAATTGATGGTATTATACTGCAAACAAGTAGTTTAATAACTTCCGTTTTAGACAATAGTCTATATTGTCTATATTTGCTCCGCCGATGACAAATGCCTCCAAACAAAGCCACAGTCTCAAGGAACAACACGGTAGTGGTGTTTCATTTTTGAATGAATTTGTGTGAATTGGATTGATTGAATAAATCATTTAAAAAGACACGTGTGGTTGTGGAGCGAATTAGCTTTGTTTGAACGAAATGATCGAACTCCTAATGAGTTCACACTGCATGATTTTCAAAGTCGTCAGGTCTCACTGCACGACTATCTGATATAGCATTCAGTTGCTGCCATGTTCACATTGCATGATGGATCGGCGACAGGAGGTTATACACTGCATGATTTTACAATAGCAAGAATTGCCGTCAACTCTGTCTGGTCTAAGTTTCACAATTAAACGCTCGCAAGAAGTGATAAGGAAATAACCCAAGATCACCATGAGATCAGAGTTCTCGTGCGAGACTGGGAATGTTATTAAAATGGTAGCCTGCAAGAAGTTCAATATACATATGCCGCCATACAAAAGTCTATAGCCTAACTCCTCCTCAAACTTCCCGCTAACGTTTATCTTGCTCTCTCATTGGCTCTAGGTCATCGCCTATGTATTTTTCAGTCAGAACTCATTTCACACAGCAGGATTTTGAATTGCCGACAGGTCCAGATATTTAGCATGCCAAATATTTCACGGATGTCTGCAACACGTTGGCGATTCTCTCATATTCATCCGATTTCGGGAATTTGTCGCCGATTTTGCAAAAAGTGAAAATCTGGGCTAAAATCGTGTAAGCTTGGCATAAACAGCTACTTGATTGATTTCTGAAAGAATCAGAGTATTGAACAAATAATTTAAAAGAGTGATTCAACGACTCAAAGACAATCATTTGACTGATTCCCAAAAGAATCAGTGTTTTTGGACAAATCGGTTGAATGAATGATCAGTCATTTGTCACCACCTACTGGAGCATTAATGTAATCTGCAGAAATAGTCACTGAAAAAAATGATATAATATTATTTAGAGGTACAAAATCTTAACCTAAGTCTAAATGCCTATTGAAGGAACATTGTTCGACAGGCTTCATAAATATTTTCTAACAATATTGTTTAATAAATACATTTCTTTAACTCCCAGAAAAGGACAAAAGAAGAAAAAATTTTGTAAACAGAATTAAAAAATGTATATATTCTGTCATGACCAGACTTTATTCTTTGCAATGGTAGTAGGCGTAACTTGCATTAGCTGTGGTTTGCAATCCTGACACAAATAGATACACTTGGCACTCAGACTCAAGACCGAAACCGTCAGTGCCCAATGGTCTCCTCACCTCACAACCTCTCATTAACACAGGTCGGGTGTGGTGTGTCTGTGATCGGTGGTCCTGCATCCGCCAGTCTTTCTCAACCGTTCTTCTCCGAGTCCCAGCTCTCCGGTTCCCCAGCCAGTGACATTTGTGATTTTCAGAGCAGCTGTTGCTAATAACTGAGGTCACACACCTCTCGGAGAAAGCCCAGATCTTGACATTTCCTCCGCTGAATGTAATATCCAATCATACTGTCTCCAATAACACACAGGTCACCACCTACATTATTAAACAGGCTCTTAGCTTTTGTTACAAGCTCTCTGCTCAGAGAATCTGATTTTCAATAAAGATTTGTTTGCTGAAAGAAGTGGCACAGAGGGGGAGCTAGGAAATTAGATGGCTGAGATAGTTAAAAGGACGATAAAGTTTAGTGTCATTTTTTTCTAAACAATAAATCTATAACTACAAAAAAGTCATTATCAGACTAAATTAGTAAGAAATCATATAATGATGAGTTTTATGATAATATGATATTAGCATACTTGTTAAATTTTTTGGGGCGGCAGAATACATTCAACCCAAATGTCAGCACTGTTAAGAGCTCAATACTCGAATCAATGGTTAAATGGCTAATCTATGACGTCTTCAGTTTAGATGTCAAACAGTCAAGCACACACACGCATAGACACCGCAAAAATTGGAATCATGTTGCTTTCAGAAAGGTTAACTAGTTCTCTGCCCCCATCAATATTCAGCAGCTGGTCCGGCCCCTTAGATTAAACTCATCTGTCACTCAGTGACCTGAGAAGAACAACCATGAGTGCTGCTCTTTATACTAATCACACACATACAGAATGTAGAAGTACTATCAATATGTCTACAGTCCACATAATTGGCATTATTATAAGTGGTTCTTCTCAGAACTCACCTTGATTAATGATCGCTGTAATGACCTCAGACCTTGTTTCGAACTGCATAGCAGTGTGTACTTATTTTAGCGCCCAAATGAACAGATTGCAGCATTCACACTTTTCATGTAAGCACCACAGTTCTGAGCAGCAGGAGTATAGCAGAAATAGCAGAAATGTAGCTGCAAGATGCAATCTGATGCTGAGCCTATTTTGATTGTGTTCACAGTGTCATTATTCAGTCATTATTTTAAAAAAGCAGTTTTCGATCGATATGTCAATAAGTCCATATTTCACATTTCAGCATGTATCTAAATGTACGCTATACAGTAAAGATAATAATGTTTTGAAATATTATTACCATTTAAAAGAAATTTTTCTATTTTAATATATTTTAAAATTTAATTTATTCATATGATGGCATTACTCCTGTCTTCAATGTCACATGAACCTTCAGAAATTATTCTATGTTGGTTTGGTAATAATAATAATAATAATAATAATAATGTTGAAAAAAGTTGTGCTGTTTAATATTTTTGCAGAAGATGTGCTATTTTTTTAAAGCAATTTTTTGTAACAATGCAAAAATCTTAGTCTACATTTCAAATTTGCACATAATATTCCTGTACATACAAAACTGTCTATTGTAATATACATACAATTGTACTATTTTTATTCTTTTATTTTCTGTGTTTTTGTTCTGTCATTGTCATTCTGTTGCACTCTTTACTCGATGCATTCTTACTGAATAAAAATATTAATTTCTTTAAAAAAGGGTGTCACTTTATAAGTTCTGAATTGTTAGTTACTGCATGAACTTTATGTTCATATTAATTCACAGTCCATTAACTAATGTTAACAGATACAACTTTTGATCTTAAAAATCCTACAAATCCTATTGCGATCAGGCTGATAATTCTTAATGGCTCATTCATAATAATATAATTTATGTTTGTTGTTAAAGGAAATACTCAGTGTGGTAATCAAAGATAATTAAAGACATAAGGAACACATGAAGGGGCGATTCACTAAGAATAGATAGCATCTGCTGTAAGCATCATTTGAACTCTCTCGCTTTATTGTTTTAGCACCCAATTCCCTAAAGAAATTATGCAAATCAAATAATGGCACAAACACACCCACAAAAATGAAGTCTTATCGCAAACATACAAATGGCCACATAAAGTATATACAACTGTTTTGAATATGCCTTGAATATTATGAAATGCTGGCTGATGTTATGATGCATCCGAACATGAATGAATAATTGAAAATGAATGGTTGTGCATGTCATGTGACATATCAAGACAAGGGCTGTCATGATGGACTGGTCATATACATCAAACCAGTCTACAAGTAATTAGATAACAACTCCTCATTTAGTCTCATAGGAAGCACGTTGAAATGGAACCATGGTGGCAGTACATGGAGACTGCACCTCAATTATGTAAATTGGGTTTGTCAGTTAAACTTAGTCATCGGATCGTCATTTATATGTTGCTGTACTTCAGCTTACAATGACACATGCTAGCAACACAAAGTCATATTTCAACACATCAACATAAAAATACATATGTTGAGTGCGCTGTACGTCACTTCGTATAAACTCCACCTGCATTAAATAATAGTGTGCTTGTACTGAGCATCTGGTATCAGTCTTAATGTGATGTTTGGGAAGCAGAACAATTTTTATTGTCAGTGTAAAGTGATGAAATCAGACTGGCAGTGGCCTCATCTTTCTGGCAGCCTGAACCCACTGTAAAGCTAACAGTCTGATGGGTGCATAACCACGCTGACCCCCTCCACCTGATATACTGACAAACCAGCTGAAGCTGTCAGAGTCTCTCACCCCACTCTGACTCTGAAAGCAGTGATTTTCACATAAGGAAACAAATAAGTGTGCTTCGAAAGGAAAGGAAGTGATGGGCAGTCAAATAAATCCCTCCATGGACATCCATATTCAAACTCCATGCCTTTGTCCCAAAGTTTAGTGCACCGTCTATGTAAAAAAGCAATTTAAGGCATTAAAGACATGCCTTTGCATGCAAAGATGCCCTATTTTGGCCAAATGTTTAGACAGCATTGTATGTATCCTTAGTGGAGTATGCAGTCCCATAATGATTTGCAAAGCTCGGTGGAGAAAGACCAAAATTGTGGACAGAGTGGGAAAAAAAAATTAAAAATATATTAGAAAACTATTTTACAAATACTTGAAAAAAACATTAAATAAATCATAGTAATATATATAGTAATAAATAATTCTCCTTTTTTTTTTTTTACTGTTTTAGTTAGCTAATTTAAACTATAATTGTATCTACTATGAATTGTATGCCTATATCACAATTTTGTAAAAGGTATATCCTTTTTGTGTGTGTGTGTGTGTCTTCAATAAAAAGGATTATTGGAACTTCCACGTCTCCGCACCTCCTTGTGTCCCGAGAGGGAACGTGACAGAAGACCGGAACAATACAACTCAACTATGGCTGAAGACAGGCTTTGGTGTCTGCGGCAGGATGGTCGGGATTTGGTAAGGTATGTTGAGGAGTTTCTTGAGCTTTCCAACGAGGTGAGCTGGATTGACGCCTCGCTCGGTGTGTGTTTTCGGTTTGGGTTGGACAAAGATGTCATCAGCTGCGATATCCCCACGTCCAGTTTTTCCCTTATCGGGCTGATAAATTATGTCCTCAATGTACATGGCATTGATTTCGAAGTCGAAGAATGTCAAACCGATCTTCGTCCAACCCAACCCGAGAACAACCCGGCCTCACCAGCTCACCGCTCGCCAGGACCCTCCACATGCCCTACCAAATGTTCCGGCCACCCAACTCTTCCCAGCACTGCTGCTGTCCTCAGCCCAGAGCACCCCCGCAACCCCGCGCTTCAAGAGCGCCCTCCTGAGTTCCCGCTGGTTCCGTCCAGCCCTCCTGAGTTCCCGCTGGTTCCGTCCAGCCCTCCTGGGTTCCCGCTGGTTCCGTCCAGCCCTCCTGGGTTCCCGCTGGTTCCGTCCAGCCCTCCTGGGTTCCCGCTGGTTCCGTCCAGCCCTCCTGGGTTCCCGCTGGTTCCGTCCGGCCCTCCTGGGTTCCCGCTGGTTCCGTCCGGCCCTCCTGGGTTCCCGTTGGTTCCGTCCGGCCCTCCTGGGTTCCCGCTGGTTCCGTCCGGCCCTCCTGAGTTCCCGCTGGTTCCGTCCGGCTCTCCTTCGTCTCCGCTGGTTCCGTCCAGCCCCGCGCCTCCCGAGCGCCCCCAAGTGTCCGCGCTTCCAGAGCGCCCCCAAGTGTCCGCGCTTCCAGAGCGCCCCCAAGTGTCCGCGCTTCCAGAGCGCTCCCCCGTGCCGGCTCCACGCACGCGCCCTCCTGCATTTCCGCTGATTCCATCCAGCCCCGCGCTGCAAGAGCGCCCGACAGAGTCCGCGCTGCAAGAGCGCCCGACAGAGTCCGCGCTGCAAGAGCGCCCGACAGAGTCCGCGCTGCAAGAGCGCCCGACAGAGTCCGCTCCTCTGTAGGGGGAGCTTCCCCAAGAAAATTTTGGGGGGGGGGGTAAGAGGGTCACAGCCTGTGTGGCCGGGCCAAGGGCCAAGGCCACACGACCCGAAAAAAATAGGCCGTGGCCTCCCGAGTCCCCTGACCCGCCCTGGCCTCCCGAGTCTCCAGATCCGCCCTGGCCTCCCGAGTCTCCAGATCCGCCCTGGCCTCCCGAGTCTCCAGATCCGCCCTGGCCTCCCGAGTCTCCAGATCCTCCCTGGCCTCCCGAGTCTCCTGACCCGCCATGGCCCCTGGAACGGGCACCGCCCTGGAGGCCACCAGAGCGCCCACCCCCCCTCCCCATTGGATGGTGTTAGGCGTGAGGACACGCCTTCCGGAGGGGGGCGTAATGTCAGTCCTTGTCTTGTGTTTCCCCTCCTCCCGTGCCCATATTTGGCCTTCCTGTTCCTGTCCTCGTTTGTCTTCATTAGTTTAATTAGTCCCTAGCCCTGTGTTTGATTAGTCCACACCTGTTCCTTGTTTTCCTAGTGTTTATAAGCCCTGTGTTTCCTAGCCCCTGTGTCCGGTCTTATCGTCAGTATCGTCATTGATGTTCGTCTCTCCCCAAGCTCCTCGTCTCATTGTGTGTGTCTTCAATAAAAAGGATTATTGGAACTTCCACGTCTCCGCACCTCCTTGTGTCCCGAGAGGGAACGTGACAATATTAGTATTTACTACACTCTAAAAAATGCTGGGTTAAATATGGACAGTCCCAGCAATTGGGTTGTTTTCAACCAACAGTTGGGTTAAATATTAACCCCAACCTTCTGGGCAGTAACCCAACTGCTGGGTAAAAACAACCCAATCGCTAGGTTTGTCCATATTTTACCCAGCGCTGGGTTGTATTTAACCCAGCATTTTTTAGAGTTTTTATCTTATTATATACTCATCCCAAACATGCGACACAAGCCAAATTGACCTTGATACGGCACTAGCAGTGATCCTTGACGGTTTGATGAATAATGATGATTGCAACTAACAAACCTCCAGTTTCAAGTAGCATGCTGATCTATTTATGATGAGCAGAGTTTCTCTCTCTTTCTTCACACCATCTTTCACTTCTCCCTTTCTCTCACTTTCTGACCCGTGCAAGGCTTAAGTAACTCGTTAGAGCGTTCATTTGGGGCTCTCACTATTCCTGTAATTGAGAACATCATTATTGATTCTCCGTCTGGCGTCTGAATCTATTGCTGAAGTAAGGCAAGTCAAACCTTTCCAATATACTTCACCCCATATTGCATACTGTGGGAATGAATCAACACAGGATCTTCTGATCATTGCCTCAGCATCTTTGCTGCCCTTTTAAAATTAATCTTTATAATCCCTTAAGCATCGTACTTAAGATTTTTTCCCTGTTAAATTACTGGCTTTATTTTCCTTTAATTTAGATGTTACAAGACCAGTCTTAACTAAAAAATAAATAAATTAAAAACAGGATTTTTACTAAACAACAATTAGTGAGCAAAGTCTACAACGTGAAGTCAGACACAGTGTTAGGAGGAAGATACGGACAGCTCATAGAAAAAAATGAATGTGGAAAATGTGGTGATGAACAGGAATGCAAGTCTCACCTTTCAGTTAAAAGACCAAATCACTATTTTGATAGAGGCCTGTTTATTTTAGGTGTATTTTCTGGACCAGCCTGAAAATACATAAGCAATTTTTGTTGTTCTTACTGATTTTAGATGTTATTGAAACAACCTTGTCATTGACATTTCAAATCATGCCTTTTTCATTCTCTTCTCTTCTCTTCTCTTCTCTTCTCTTCTCTTCTCTTCTCTTCTCTTCTCTTCTCTTCTCTTCTCTTATACTAAAACTATATATATATATATATATATATATATATATATATATATATATATATATAAAATATTAGAACTTTTCATTGATTGTGTCTTGAATATAAATGCTCATATACATTGTTTTCTTTCTGCACTGGGATTTGTTGTCAGTTCAGTAAGAAAAATACACTCAAATTTGATGCATTTTCTGTAAACAGGTCTTAATATCTTATGCGCCGTTGCTTCTCAAGTAAATTTATCTTGTTTCAAGGATTTCATTTATTTATTTATTTTTCGAAATGGCATGAATGTTTCTGCAAACTATTATACAGAATATACTCACTGACTCACTGGATGGATGGAACATAACTCTGAAAACATTGTGGCACATACATGAATATCTATTTTAGATGCTTTAAATGTCTTTAAAAAAATTGATGCCTTTCCTTGCAAACTTTAGTAAATCTAGTGATTATTTCCTTTTCAACCATACTCATTGTATCAACCTGACAATTTTTTAAAACAACTTTGTTTCCACACTAACTGATAAAGTTTAGTAGAACCAGCCAGATTAGTCATATTAGAGCTTGCCAGATGGAGAAAGTGCCTGCCAGTTTAGCGTGTAGCTTGCATCAGACGGTTAGAGAACAGTCTGTGGGTGTGCCGTCTTAGGCCCAGACTACACTCACTCTGACTAAATTGTATTTTGGTAACACTGACATGACTGATGTCGAGACAGGCCATTGGCTGCGCTCTCTCATCCTCATAAATCACACAGCCACACTAAAAGTGACGTCACGTTTCACGGTTCAGGGTGACAGGAACTGATGAAACTCACAATCTCCAGTGACACGGGCAGATTTACAGGCTGTGGGTTTAAAACGCTGCTTTTGAGTGCAAGCAAATGCCATAACCTTCCCCTTATGGCATTGTTAAGGGCTATAGCCGCCCGTTATGTCATTTTGTTTATGGGTCTAAACATTTCCTTAATGGTGCGCTTGGCAAATGTGAAGGCCATCAGTCTTCTCATAGCCATCCTCATTTTGACAGAGTGCTTTTTGTGAGTGGAACAGCCTGGTTGAGTGTGCATTAACAGCATCACATCACATAACTGGTAAACATCCAGATGAAATGAGATGCGAGGCAAGGCTGTGCATGTTTACTGCAGCAGGAAGACATAGTCTCGATGACATTGAGATGCTTTTGTTATCAAAGAGATCTTTATTCCCGGAGCAGTACAACAAAAATAAACTAGAACTAGAACGACTTGACTTTTACTGTGACGAGACTTGGCAATTAAGCGCTATTCCACTAAGCAATCATTTCTTTTATTTTATGTCTTTGGAAAGACCAATTGATCTTGCAGGCTTGAGGAATGATTGCCAGATTCATTTGTGAGTGGCTATAAATTGACGCTCAATACTTTTTCAATCCAGCTACCTTAGCTGCTCAGTGAAAAGAGCTCCTTTTATGCAAATGCAAATAGTTTCTGGAATAAGGAGGCCCATTTGTTCCTCACTCATGAAGGTACACTTAAAATATTGGATTTCAAAGAAATAATAATGATGATGAATCACCTTGTTCATTCATCTGGTCATTTTTGCTAAAAGCTTCTCCACTGTCATCTCTGCTGCCCCACAGTCAAAGTCCATATCCTAGCTCTTGCCATTCTTTGTAAAAAAAAAAAAAAGAGATTTTTAAAACCTCTTTATGCAGAACTCTATTCAGTATTCAGTATATATGTGGAAGAAAATACAACACAAACTATTGTTTCGAATATTTACTGTAGAGAACATTTTAGCATTTTAGTTACTTAATTTCATCATTAAAATTTATTAAACATACTCTATTAATTTTTAATAAAGGCACACACCAACTCATTGTTTTTAACAGGGTTCAATAGCATTATACACATATACAGCATCACATATGTTTCATAAAAACACTGAGAAACTGCATAGTCACAGGAGGAAACACATAAGAATGACAGTTATTTTACACATTTTCTCTGTTGACTGTGGTGGAAAATCTATGGAAACAGGCAGATAATGGATTTACATAAAGTACAATGTGTAAAACAGCTGAAATTACTCTTATTGTTAGCTGAAAGTCAAGTATTTATTACAAACTATGCAAATGGTGGGCATTTGAATATGAATGAGATTTCTGTAAGAAGATTTCTGCAAGTCTGTTACGATTAAGGAATGCATAAAGAGTATAAACAAGCCAAATATCTGGCATGTAAAGGTCAGAATGATTTGATTTTACTAAGCATATTCTTAGATTGATATTAAGATATAAAAAATATGGGAGACTGATGTCTGTTCCCAAAAGTCTTTTTAAGCTAAATTAAGAAGAAATATCAGCTTCACTCAAACAGATTATGTTATTAATCACATACGTAATCCTTAATGCCTTTAAGACATCTCCATAATAATTCTTTCTTTCAGGTATCATGGATTGATTTGAAATATTAAAACTGTGTTTGGCAGGTAAAATATAGATGGGATTATTTAACATATAACCAAAAGGAAAATAAGGTAGCATAACCATGCTGGCGGAAAATCCCTTGATTATATTTCTTGCCTTTGCTAACATAAAATATTTTACTTCTCTGTAAAAAGCTGTGAACTCTGCACAACCTCACAATGGTTCCACCTTTTTCTCTTACAAATCATTTATGTATGAAGGTCATATATGTGCGCAAACATTGACAGAAACTGAAAGCAGTCTGATGGGATATCTTTCTCATCGCTAACGATAACTCGGGAATTCAATCAATTTTTGACCTTTAGGCGTTTGATGAAACCATCATTAATTGCTTTTTAAAATAAGATTAAATTGTTTTCCTCCAACAAACTCTCATTGTGGTTTCCTGTCAGCATTGGACTCTTCAAGGGAGAAAAACTGTGAAGTAATGACTATTGCCCAGATAGTTGTGGTTAATCGCTGGGAAAATGACCTCTGTGCTGGTAATCTCTCTCTCAATCACTCACTTATTTTCTCCTGCTATAGCTCTCTATTACAATACGTGAACAATTACAAGGATTCTGGAGAAAATATCCAAAAAGGCAATAGTTTGATTAAGATGTATACATGTCTGCACTGCACCTCAATAATGCGAATAAAATAGGAATACTCCACATGTCTTAATTCGATATGCGTTTACTTCGATTATGACTTTAGCCGGATTAAGGTTAAAAATGTCAAAAATGTCTGTTTACATGGTGGATTCTTAATCATTAAGTATTGTCTTAATCGTATTAAAAACAGAGTATTGTTGTCCATGTAAACATAATCAATGACAGCTCTCTGATTGGCATGTATCTACACAGGTGGAGCTGGGGAAGGGGAAGGTTTTCTGAAAGCGCGCTGCAAACTGCTACAGCAAACAGAAGTGAAGTCATCAAGGACAATCCAAAGTCTCATGTTTAATCCCTTTATTTGTTTTTGTTTGTTTTTTGTACATCTATCAGTAAAATGTCAATATTGTTGCTATAATTTATAGGGCTCGGTAATAAAATCTTGATTTCTCAATTTAATCAAGTCTCATTTTCACAAAACTTAAATTCTTAAATCCCAAGAATTGATTAGTCTAGCCTGAACGTATCTTTGCAGTGCACCTCCCACCCAATAAATTGCGATAAGTTTTGTGCTTTGTAACTTTTGATGTGAAACAAAGTCTCAAATTCTTACCATATTATTACAGTATTCAAACAATAAATGCCGTTTTGGCTAGGGGTCGACCGATATGTGTTTTTCAGGGCCGATGCGATACCGATTATTACAGACCAAGTAGACCGATAACCGATATATTGAACCGATATATATGTCTGGTGTAAAAATGAAAATGAATGTCAAAATTAAGAATAACAAGGGCTCTGACAAAAACGGCCTTCCCTAGTGTTGGTTGAACTTCTTACTCTTGTCTTCCCCCATGCATCCATCTACAATAAGGGTAATGTATAAAGAGAGAGTTAAAAGTGGGGCCACTTAATGCTTCATGATTAAGCCTATGAATACTAAATACTAAAGCTAAACAGCTTGGGGAAATGTAAGTATTTGGCTTCAATAATTTACATGTTAGAAATGTATGTGTAATAGCATAACCTCTCATAATTCTTCATTAATTATTTTCGGTTGACTAAATCATAACCTACAAGAGGTGACTATTCAATTCATCATCTAATGCACATCAATTGATTAATTTAAAAAGCGCAATGTATATAATACGTGTAAATAATTTAATTGTCTTCATAGCTCCATTGTAGAAGTTGTGAAGAAGACCGCAACTATTTTAATGAAACTATAACACTAATAGCCTGTTATAGGCTCACTTGGTTCAATAGCCTATTGAAATGTCCCAATTTCCGTCATCCTAATCTTGGCCTATGTGACAGTAACTTAATCTTGGCCTATGTGACAGTATCTTAGTCTTAAAATTAAAACATGTAAGAAATAGCGTATTGTGTGATTGTTCTTTTAAACAAAAGTTGTAATAATTGTAGTAGCATTAGTAAATAAACCGAACTTTTATTTTGACGGGTTGCCATGAGGACCTCTTAAGTTTCTGTAGCCCATGTACGATATGACGATCGTTTTACTCAAACGAAACAGTCAAATGCTCATGAAGTAACTCTCAGAGCAGTTCTGGGGATGATGTTCATGTATTTATGTCCTCATTTAGTGACATGGCAGATGCGGAAAACACCGCGAGCGTCCCGCACTTCAGTGTGTGTGTGTGTGTGTGTGTGTGTGTGTGTGTGTCAAAACCGCGCGTCTGTGCCTTTCACATATACAGAGACACGCCGAACATGCAGAATTCATATTTAAATAGTCTTTTTGCAGCTTAATGTTTACAGATAGTCCATATCATGAGTCGATTTAAGTGTACTGACCTACTTTTGATTAATTCATCCAAACTTTGACTAATTCCGTGACTCCGCGTTATACAGTAAATTCCATATGACTGGATTCCGCGATTCCCCCTGCGTTTCCCCCATCTCGGAAACCATAAATAGATCAAATTTGAGGTTTTTACAACTTCAGTGTAGTGGATTGTAATTTATTGCAACTTGTGCAAGGTCTGCTGCTGCCTTTGAGAGAGAACTGATGCGTGAAGGTGCACCAGTTAGCAAGCGCTTTCGGTGTGAGAGTGCCTTTAGTCTTCCACGTTGATTGGTCGGACTCCTGACTCTCAACAAATCAGATGCGCGGTGGGCGGAGACTGCTCTAGGCCACAGAGTGGTGAGTTCCGACAGGCTGCATCAGAGCCAAATAGCGCGTTTCAAAATTAAATAATTTTATCGGCACATCGGTTTTGAAAATGACCGATGCCGATTATCATAAAAATGCTTAATATCGGTGCCAATAATCGGCCAGGTCGATAATCGGTCGACCCCTAGTTTTGGCACCTCAGTTCAAGAGAAGCGGCAGCGCAAAGTGTGCATTTAATTTGTTTTTTCTTGTAAATTTGACGTGCTGAACCTGACATATAGAATAAAAGCTTGTGAGTCAGAATCGATTTGCATCATGAAATTTGTCAAAACCCCACCTAAATAATTTTATACACTAAATAACTGATAACCAAAAGTCTGAAAATCACAAGTCTTCTTATGTTAAATTAAATTACAAAACTTAAACTGAAAGCACAATTATATAAATTTAAATTGTATAAATTTAACCTTGGATGACACAATGCACTTGACAATCTATCTCAACACATTATTAGTTTGATACAATGTTTAAGATTTTTGATTAAAATTGACTAAAAATCTTTTTAACAAAATGGAAAAGGTGCCCAATTCACAGAATGACCTGGAGGAAAAATGTACCACCGCTATAATTTCAAAAGAAAATTAAACTAACTTTTCAGAACAGTCTCTTTATCCGTCTCACTTGAAGGTTTCCCCCTGTTTCACTGCAAAGTAAATCAGTGGCGGAGAGAGACTGCATCTGAAATGAACCTCTTCCTCATGCAGCAGCAAGTCAGACATGAGAACTCGGTGTGTGTGGCTTTTGGTGTTGCAGCCCCTGCTGTATAACACAGAAAGCTGAGAAGAGAAAAAGATCCGTGCTTTAATGTAACGTCTTGAGCAGTGCCTCACTGACCCATCCCATCATGCACTTACACTAAGTCGCTCTCTAGAGAATCCTCCAGCCTCCCTAAGGGCCTCCTGCCCTTGAATATAAATTGATGACGGATATATTTAAAGCAGTTACATTATTAACGCCTCACATTTCACACTTCCATCCTTTTTTTGACTGTATAGATGGTAAACGTGAGTCAGAGGAATGCCACGTCCTCCGTGCCTCCGCATTTCAAAGGCACATTTTCTCATAAAACCAGCTGATCTACCAGCAAAGCTCCTGACTTCAAAGGCAGTGAGAGGCCCTGGCCTTCAGATTGGCCCGGATCCTCTGCTCTTGTGAAGCGATAAAAGGCCATAGGCACAAAGGTGAGACACAGCAGAAAGACTCAACTATAAGGGTTTTGCAGGATAACCGGATGAGGTAGAAGAAACAAAGAATTCAGCAAATGACTGATCCCCGTGACAGCACATGAAACATCTGTACATTAAGCGATCTGTTCCACCTTCACCCAAGAGCTACTGACACTGGATAATCCTTTCACAAACATAAGGTGCATGTTCTTCTCACACATGCAAACATGCACATTGGCTCAAATATACCTTGGAAATATACCTTTTTTCGCCTGAAAATCTATGCCATTTTAGTGACTTATCCAACAACATTAACCTCTCAATAGCATATCTTTTGGAACCAATTTCCACCTCAGAGTAAATAATAAATATAAAGTCGTTTTGCAATGTTGTTTCTTATAATTGCGATTTTTACTATGTGACTTCAATTCTCAAATATCTTTTTATTTCTTTTACCGTGAGCACTAAATCCAATATTTTAAAGACTTTTTAAAATGTAGTCGAGAAACCTTTGTGTACAATGTCCATATGCAGTTTAGTCAGATATCATCTCCTTACAGTGTGTGACATTGTTTCCTTCAAGCAACAGCGAACATAGCTCAAACAAGGATGACCGAATTTACAAATTACTCTTATGAATTGGTTCATTTTAATGAATCAGTCAAAAAGATTTACTAAACCGCCTCAAAGACCCTGTCCCAAATCATACCCTAAACCCTTGCAGTCTTCTTCTGAGTATGCACTTGCGAGACGTAATGCCACTTTGACTCTCAGATAGAAGTCTGCCGGTGAGCTCGCCTCAGTGTGGGCTCGGCAGAAGTGAGCATCAAGGGCACATAACGGCTGCAAATGACAAATGGGACACCCTATGGTCTCCTGGACCCTACGGACATGTGCAGGCAGCGCCCACGTAAGTGCACTTGAAGTGTGTGCGTTATTGGTTTTTATTTGATGATCTGAAACATTAAAGTGTGACAAACATGCAAAAAAATAAAAAATCAGGAAGGGGGCCAACACTTTTTCACACCACTGTATATATATATATATAACTGATTGCAAGGAAAACATTTTCGGTGACATATTTGGTGATATATTGGAGGCACTGGGCTTTTCTATCCAAGCAGACTAAATATTCTTTCAAAACATAGAAACATTTCTATGTCACAAATACAATTATGATCACTAGAATAACAGCATCACATTGGAACAAATTTGTTGTAAATACAACAAAGACCTTAGTATACTGTATGTCACATAAATAAGAAGAGCATAACAAAAAGTTGTAAGAAATTCCTACATAAACCAACAAAAACAACACAAATATCCTATCCACACTCGGAATTAATCTGTTTTATGTTTCATTCTTTTTGCACTAGCTCAAAACCATCCTCTTTGATGCATGCAGGATCATTTGTTTGTTCGCTGATAAATAAGGTGTAATCGATGTGGCGATTAAGATCTCATTTGGAGCAAGAATAACAGGTTGAGACTGAGCAGAGCGATAGATTAGTCCAAATCTGTTTCATCAAAGCCCTTTCCTGCTCAGATTGCTTCTCATCCCTCAGTCTCTGGCCAGGCTGTGCCACTGTTTGATCAGTCATGCCAACACCCACCACTCCTTCCAGCTAAAAAAGGCACATCCAAAGACACATATCTGCTGTCATACATTTCCAGCTTTCTTCACAACTATCTTCAAACATATCAACTGTGTGACAACCGACCCCATTTTCTGTAAAATAGTGCAGAAGTATATGAACTAGGACAGACCTCTTGTACTTTTAAGACGTATTTGCTTCCTAATGGGTTCTTAATAACTTCATAATGTTTGCATACTCACAGTGACGCATAAAGACATCATATAGTCCTCACACACACTTTGTGACTCTCACTTCCTGTGATCTGTGAAAGGTTAATTGCCACTGTTAATTCCACCTAATGACTGTCTGAATGTTGTGAAGGTCATGGGGCGCTGCAGGAAAGATTTGGTCAGGGGGATGATGGAAATTCCTATTCTTCGGCCGAGGACGGCACCTAAAAGCTCAGCTCAGCACTGTTAAGATGCAAGGAGAGGAGTATTAGATCTAATATTGATATAGACATTTATTCAATATTAAAACATAAAGCATAACCTGCAGAAACACAAGTCAGCTCCCCCGCTACAGGACAGGGGAATCAATATTTTATGATATTGGCCTCTTCCTTTGTTAATATGTTAGTGGGTATTACTAAAATAAATGGCTCTTTCGCTTCCACTTTCTCTCTCTGAGGACAGACTGTTTGTTGTTGTTTGTCATTGATCACAGATCTGAAGCTATAGTCTTTTATTTGCATCCACAGCACTAACAGGGACTTGAAATTGTTAGTAGATGGTGATCCTCTAGTGCTGACTCTTCATCCATGAATTATAGAGCAACTCTGAGCAAGAAACTCAACAGGAGAGATAAGCAGGCAGACAGCTGTGAATCTCAGAGTCACTCTGATACAGACAGAAACTCAGCCAGAGTGAAACCTCCACTGCTCAGCATAAAAAACCTACAGAATTATTTGCACATGTGCATAAAAAAATCATACTTCTGTCAGCTCTTCCTCTGATGTTCTTGCGCATACACATACATTATTGTAGAACTTTCCAGTAGGTAAATATTGTTATATGTATAATAAGAAGTGGGAGTTATTAAAATGTTCTGGGGGGTAATTGTGTAGATTTATTGCCTTATTATAAAAGCAGACAAAATTTAGGTTATATTTTATGTATGATGTAATCTTGCTAGGTTACAGGAATGTTTATTATTATTCCTAATCACCGTTCTGTGTGTCTGTATATACTTAGTTGGATACAGTGTGCTAGCGTATTACGTTTTAGGTTTCGGTTTCGTTTTGAGTTGATGGTCAGGGCGGGGATGACTTGCCAGTTTATAACCTGATCTAGCTGATACCACTGATCTAATTGATCGAACAATTCTGACTAACAAAACAAATCAACGTGGGAGATTATTGTAATGTGTGCACAATAAAAGAGAACGAAAGAGATTCGAGTTGTATCTGCCGTCCTTGTCCTGACACCCTTCCAGTGGGGAGATTGCTGAGCTATAGCAGGTAGCCTAGCAAGGAACTGGACAATTATTATACTGTATTCCTAGTATATTGCTCTCTTGAGATGAATATACAGGTCATTGAGATTGATAGAAAATCTATAATTACATATTCATTAGCCATTCATTAGCCATCTCAGTGTTCTATAAATTATTATCCTCTTGGGCCTCAAATTGTTAATCCGCACAAGCTTGAATGTAATAAGTGCTGAGTTCACTTTCAGACACCAATGCACAATTCATAACTGTTCACCTACCCTCAGATAAGTGTGCATCAGTTATGCAATTGGTAGAATTCCGAAAAAGGCGTTCATTACACGTTTTGTTAATATTTTGAATAAGATTTTTTTTTTTTTTTGTACTTATTAGGTTTAGTTTATTTAATTTGGATTATTATGGTAATTTACTAAAGTTAAACTAAACAAAAATAAGAAATGTTGCTTAGCTGAAATACATTTTGTTTTAAGATATTTTATTTAAAGTAACAAAAATATGGTTTAGTTTTAGTATTATAGGCTTTGCTCTATGTATGTATGTACAGTATAAATACATTAACATATAAAAAAATCTAAATATTTGAAAAACTAAAAATCCAAATCAATTGTTTTAAATTAAGTAAATTACGTAAACTTAATGTATGCATTGCAACATTACAATGTACGATATTAAAAAAGAATACATATTTGAGATATGCTCAAAATTACATTCAGCAGTGTTATAAAATGCTTCATGTTTTTAAAGATAAACTTTAGTTAATATTTGTTAACGAGAAGGGTAATCAAAATGTAAAAATAGAGAAAATAAGCATGAATATCCAATATTAATCAATACTAATGGTACTCATGGTGCCAATATAATGTGTATCCATATTCTAAATGATTCTGTACTATATTTTTTTAGTTTTATTATTTATGTTTATTTTCATCCCTCTAATTATAGTCATGCCTCTTCTGAGAAAACACCAGTGTTGTAGCTGTATGTCTTAAGTATGCTGACACCACAGATGCACACATGCAGCTCTCACTGAGATCACAGCAAGGGAAACATTGCAGGGCATGCCACATATCATCAACAAAGTCCATAATGAGCTGTTAATACAGCTGATGTGTTTGTAAAACCACTGGGGCAAGACCTGATTTCTGCGTGTTTACTGATGTCTCACTGTCCCCCGTAAACCTACATTTAAAGGTTAAACCACAATTCAACCAATCAGAGCCCAGATCTAAAGGTTAATTGTCCACCCCAAATGCCTTTTTTCTAAGCTTGTGGATGCAATCAGAGGAAGCCCACTGAGGCTGAGTTACTCGCTTACATTGGAACCTTTCACGAGTCCATTAAGCAAGACCAAAATAGCTCACGCCACAGTCTCCATAGGTGACAAAAGGCTTCTTTCTTCGTAACGGAGCCTCTCTCTAAATGGCGTGCAGACTTTTTGTGGTGGCTGTCTAATATTCTGTTTTGAATGACATTTATGAATCTTTCATGCCTACAGTATAAACCTCCCTCGATGCCATCTCCTCATACATCATTGATGCAATGCATCAGACTATGAGACAGATGCTATAGAGTGTACAGGAAGTGTTATTGGTCGTCTCTGAGGAATAATCATTGTGGGGTATATGGTTTGCCACAGAGGAAGGAGACTGATTCTGGCTCCTGGCCTGAACGCATTGATTTTTTGCATCCAGACTATGTTTCTTGCTGTTTGTTCATATTTATTTACTCAACGTTGACAATCCATCCACACATATTCAACAAAACCGCATAAACCTGTGGTAACAGCATAAAATATTCATGTTCCCCCCTTAGAATCTCTAATGTGTTTAAAGATAGGGCAACCGCTTCACTTCTCTTTGCTTCCAGAGGCCATTGAGATGCAACAAAAAGTGGTCATCTGAGAGTCAAAGAGGTTATTGTAACTCAAAGAGCGGACAGTTTGGACAGTGTGAGAGCATGAGGTACATTTATGAACTTCAGATTTCATTCAAAGTAATTTCAATTACATTTTGAGCTATTAACGATCCCAGTCTGAAGATTTTCTCAAGAAGTCAATACAAGAGTTGTCCTTGGATCTGAAAGGTTTTCAATGGGTGGCATGTTCGATTGCCTTTAGAATTCTTACGCCATATCTATCTTATTTGTTGGTACAGTATATGCTGTAAGTAAAGTTACTAAAGCCATAGAAGTGTCATAGAAATGTTGTCAGTGGTAATGCATTGCTTATTTTTCATCTGATAAATCCAATTACGCTAAGAGGGTGTTAAGTGTTTGCTAGTCAGGACCTCTTCCATACAAATGAATGCTGTGTTCCTTGGATGTGTTATAATTTAGTGAAGCAAAATCTCGCATTCAGTACTCAGAGGTGCTTATTTCATTGTGTGCTCAACCCAGGCCATTACAGCTCATGTACCACTGACATTTGAAAAGGCCAAACAAAAAAGAAAGAAAAAACTTCACCCTTTTTTTTTGTTTAAAGTAAAGAGTGCTTTAACGCAGACAGAAATAACCTTAAGAACTACCAATGTTGTTACTAAATTTTCCTTTATTCATTGAACTTCAAAGGTGTTTCTTGGAAATGCATCAATGTTTTAAGCATAAAAATCATTTTATGCGTTTCGGAATGATTTCAAAGCACTTTGAACAATTGTTGAGTAGAGCTGTTGCATGTACAGAGCCGATGAATGAAAGGATGTTGCACATGCATGGCCAGGACAACATGAAACAAACTGCAATTCACTAAAAATTTTATTCAAAATTAACAAATTGTTCATGAACAATTTATTTCTAAGTGATGGTGGTAACATTTTTCTAAAAGCAAAGAAATACAGCAGAACTTTCCAAATTCCCCTAAACAAATGTGGTGCCGCCACGATTTGTGTTGCACAATCAGTGGCGCGGTGTTTAATTCTCACTATTTTATAGTCTATTTATAGCCCCTAATCAACTAATACAGGCTCTGCAAGTGTGAGGCACTACTAAATTAACATTTAAATTAAAATACATACACCTCTCTTTCACTTTCTATTGCTCAGGTGCTATTAATTACACTTTTGCATGCCAGTACTGACATGGATATCTGTCAGCCCCCATTCTAGAGAATGTGTGTGAAGTTTACTATGAAAGAGTCTCATCACAAGACAGCTTATCATGACAAACAGAGCATGCAAAGATTTATTTCACCCCACTCTGATTTATGTGTTAAAGACTTCAAAATACTTCTGGTAAATAGCAATGAAGTAAAACAAGTTATTTGTATAGCAGAAAAAATAACACAGCAAATAATGGATTTGCTTTGTGGAAACCAAGCAATTTCGTTGTCAAACATGGTTTCATGGTTCATGGTTTTCCACATTTGTGATTCCTTTGAAAATACATTTTTGGGTAATATACAACGCCCACAAAAAGTATTTGGACACTTGAGCCACAATTCAAAATATGTAAATGCCTAGTGAAAAGGTGGCTCAGAAAAGTAAGAGAAAAGCTCCATCATCATTTGTTTGCATATGCCAGTTGATTTGAAATTTTGCATCAAATGCAATGCAATTCAGACACAAATTCAGATTTTGTTTCTTCCATCTAAAGCTTTTTGTTTCCATTCTCATAAAAATATCATGTTACAATTTTAGTGTGAGAAACCCCTACTAATGATCCAGTGTGTAAGTTATGTCTGAATGAATAGAGCTAAACTGCAAACAATTTCAAACCTTTTTGCAAACAAAAAGATTGAAAAAGAGTTATTTGAATATCTGGCAACAGTTTTATTTATTAACAGTGGAGAGAAAACACATGACTTGACTACTGAAATATCATCAGAGAAAATAACGCAGAAGGATTTACCAGTAATATTTTAATGGGGTATAGAGGTATTTTACCAGGGCTCGAGCCCAAGTAAAAGGGGTCTAGTGATGCCTCTGCTCCATAAGTGAGAGAGCATGAGCCAACTCACAGTGAGAAAAAGTACTGCAAAAGTACCTTAAAAAGTAATAATGCAGCTGCAGAAGTAACATTGACTTATTGGTTATCTATTACCACAACAAGTTTTGACCTTGATGAATCACCTTTGCTAAACCTACAGTACAGAAGCACAAATTGGCCTTGCAGTGTCCAATCAAATATAAATTCTGCATATTCATTCTGACCCCATTGATAAACCCATGATGAAGTGCTTTCAGGCTGCTGGCTTCTTTCTCTCTGGCTCTCCTCTCGAGGGATACCAGAGCTTAGCAGCATGCCAAAACTGAGGGTTTCAGAAACCAGGATGTGCCAACGCTCAACACATCTCGTGTGAATAATGCAGGTTGCTGACAGTTCCAGACTGGGATTGAAACACTAATGACACCAGCCAAGATGTTTTCCCATTTGTATAAAAATCTGTAATTAAGCGAAGAGCTGTGGCCTGCAACTGTGGCATCTTAGAAGAGCTCAAGTACTGAGACAGGCAGCCATAAGTATGAAGAGGTTTTAATTGAGTGTCCTGCTACCTCAACCTGCTTGAGAGACAGAACTGCTGCTGTCAGAAAGAAACAATTTGCTGTCTGCTTTGTTAAGAGAAAGAATGCCTGAGAGGCACTTTAAAGGGTTCAGTGTTGGAAATTATGCATTTTATCAAAGTTGGGTGAAGAGTGTCCATTGGTAAATGTAGAGGAAAGTTTGAGTGATGTTTTGGAAAAGCACTTTTGAGAACTGTCCCTGCTTTTACCGCAACCGTCAGAGATGGTTTCTCAGACTGAAGCTTTTAGAGCAGCAAACAGCAAAGGGACAACATCTCAAGGGATTTAGGGGAGAATTAATTCTTACAATTTTAACATGTAACTGTTACGGTAGAGGTTCCTATACCGCCTCCCTCGCATCACCAGATGGAGCCATCGCCCGAATACTAACTCTCATGAATCTCATGAACTCCATTTCCCATCATGCCTCATACCTGGGACTGATTGCACTCCACACCTGCACCTCATTTACACACACACATATAAGCCATTCACACATGGCGAAGTCTTGATTTGCCCCGGCTGTCATTTCTGAGCGTTATTTACCCGTGTTTGTTTTGTACCTCTCGACCCTTGGACTGTTTAACGTTGGATTTGTTGGAACTTGGATTTGTTTACTGGACTCTTGATTATCGCTACCTGCCTCGACCTTCTGCCTATTTCTCGACTCTGTCTCTGCCTTGCCTCCATTGTTCAAGTTTGCTGGTGATTTACTCTGCCCGTTTGACCATTCTTAATAAAAGCTGCAAATGGATCCAACCCAGTCTGGTCTTTCGCAACAGTAACCTCATAAAGCATTTTCCAATTTATACACAACTTTAAGGGCCAGATTTACTAATAGCCTGCACAGTGCAAACCATCTTTTGGTGTTAAAATAGTACTGTCAGGATTTACTAAAGACACGTAGTGAAGAATTAGCACTGAAAAAGCGTGGACACAGTTATTTTTGCGCATGACCTTATTGAACATGCATTTGTAGGAGTTTCCCTTTCAGACACAAAATGTATGGGTGGAGAGCATTAAAATGAATTACGCAACAGGATTTACTAACGTTTGCGCTCGTCAAATTACTGGTATTTGCGTTGCTCTTGGTAGATTGCGCTGGTCATAATGGAAATGATCTGGCTGTATCTGTGTTTTTTAACACTTCTCCCAAGCTGATCCTGAATGTGAAAACTTCAGGGTTGTCAAAGCTATACAGTTTTGTAAAGATCTTACATGCTCCCAAGTTCATTCTTACTATAGAATATTATGCATCGGTTAACAAGTTATATAAAATCATTATATATAGCTCTTGCTTTCCGTACTGCGCCTTTGCTTTGATTTCAATTATCTGCCCACTTCGGTTATCGCCTTAAAATATATAAAGCGCCCTCTAAAAGAAATAAAAAGACGATAGGTGCCTGGCAAAAATGAAAAAAGGAGGCTAGTGCGGGAATGTGAAATCATTTACATGTAAATGAGTAATGAGGGATTGTGTAGGTCATAAACGGTGTTTCACATGAATGATAAAGTGCTCTGCGTATTTCCATTGTATTAATGTCAAACTGGGAGACGGAGAAAGGTTCCTGGTAGAATAGAATCAGGGGTCTCTCCAGGGTCACTGAAGGCAGAAATCAGGTCGTCCATATTTAAAACTTTCCAGGCCAAGCATGGATGAAGGATTCTGGTACTCTAAAGGGAGGAATATAAACTTCAAAACTGCAGGCAGAAGTCTACTGAGGGTCCAGAGTCATTAGCTCAGATACTAATGGCTGGTTGGTCCACTTAGCTTCGGTTGAACCTCAGGTCACAGTGGGTTTCAGTCTTTTAATTGATGCTGAACAGTGAATATGTACTTTCTGAAAAATATGTTGTGTTTTGGTTGCTGGGTTGTCAGCATGTGCAGATTAACCATATGGGCAATTGGGCAAATGCCCAGGGACATTACATTGAGGGAGGCACCATGCAACTTTTTATGACAAGCTATGATGCGTTTACCAAAAGTTAGTTCAGGCAAAAATTAAGTCAATTATTAGTACAGTAAATTATTAGTACTCAATTCTAGCTTGTAGAAATTAAAGTGTAAATATCAATATTATAAAATTAAGTAAAACCTACACACATTTCTGATACTGGTGTTCCTATCATGCACTGGGGAATGAATAATTAATTAGGTTGATTTTATTTATTTATTTACACTGTTTTATTATTGCTTTTGTTGTTAGGTTTAGTAACTTGTGGTTTTGTTACATCTGGAGTTCATTTTCTACTTAAAATGACACATTCAAATGATCCAGAGAATGTTACCATCATTGTGTATTGTGTACCAAGTATTGTTCAATTGTACAGATCAAGTTTTTTTTCAGTGTGGAGCATCAGCACTTTCATCTATCTATCTATCTATCTATCTATCTATCTATCTATCTATCTATCTATCTATCTATCTATCTATCTATCTATCTATCTATCTATCTATCTATCTATCTATCTATCTATCTATCTATCTATCTGTCTGTCTGTCTCTCTGTCTGTCTGTCTGTCTGTCTGTCTGTTTGTGAATTAGATTTGTTTGTATATTTTCTTTTTAAATTTTAGAAATGTTGTTTTAATTTCATGTCTATTTGTTTTTATTGTTTAATATGTCTAAATAGTTATTATAACTTTAATTAAAAATTAATATTTAATTGAATTTTTAAAACTTGAAGTTTTAGTTTATTTAGTTTTAGCTATTTAGGACTTAAAGTAAATGAAATTGATAATTGTTACCTTTCGAAATGCTGAAATAAAATATATTTTTTTATATATATTTTAATTTATTTCAGTTAATGTTTATTATATTTTAAGTGAAGATTTTTTTTTTTGTTATTGTAGTTACTGATAATAACTGGAATTATAATTATAATTCGGTATTCTTTCTGTTTCGCAAATGGTTCTGGAACTTAAAAAAATTCTCAATTCAATTCAACTCTGCTAACCAGAATAAACCAGCATTGACTGGCATGGAAATATTTGTGCAGTTCTAAAGCTAGTCTTTTCAGTTGGTGTATTAGCCCACTGCACCCTAACGTACCCTCTGTCCTTCACCACTCAACCCTAACCTCCTGCCCTAATGCGTACTACACTCCTCACCAAAGTATCCAATAATCCTCATCTCTGCTTGTGTCAGGGCACCAGATCGTGTGCAACTAAGAAGCAGAGTCTACAAAACCACAAAGGCGATTATGGACTTATCCAATTTTACCTCCATCCCTGACTCAGCCCTCTATCCACCACCCAAAAAAAGATGCTTTGATGGAGTCAGTGAGGCAGTGAATTTGATGGAGTTTTTAAAGCCTGCGATCTCCTGATCTAGGTTGGCTGAACAACAGGTAGTGACCATGTTTAGAGGAAATAAGACAAACACGTACTGAAATCTGCAAACCCAGTGGGGGATTGCTGTCTTATAAGGGACTTTGTTGCTAGTTGGGTCAAGGTGACCCAAACCGCTGTGCTGTACGCCACAAACTCATATCTCCCAGGGGTCTACATGCTCTCCACACTGCTTCCAGGCAGCTGATAGGTTTTGATCTTGATTTTAAAGCGTGACCGATATTCTAGCGGGTACACAAGTGTCATGCATCTAGTGATCCTACAGAGAAAAACACATAAGCAAATAAATTAATTAATTAAAATGTCAAACTCCCAGTAGTGTTAGCAGTGCACCTAACTTACTAAAAGTAGCTATACACTACACATTTAACTGCATTTTCATTTATGCATTTGGAAGGTGCCTTTATCCAATGACATACAATGCATTTATGGTTTACACTGACCTTTTTTTTTTTTAAAGTGTCACAGTAGTTCAGTTGTATATATTGTAGGCACTGTAAATAGCATAACTTTTTTCCAGTAGCAAGGTACTTTTTCCTTTTTCTGACGAGCACATATTTGTATTGAGCACACAGTTTTACAAAAGGGTGACACTCTCCTAAACTATCCTCTCTCTTGTGGCACTGGAAAGTGGATTCAATCAAGTAAATCAATTTGTGCAGGTGGTTTGTGTAAATTAAATGATAATACATTGTTTTTGTGTCACAAATATGTCTCTGATAAATTACATACAGTAGTACCGTTTAAAAGTTTAGTTTAGTACATTTTTTCTGAGGAAATTGTCAAATAAAAACTTTTAAAAAAAAAATTATTCAGCAAGGACACATTAAATTGATCAAAAGGGACAGTACATAATTTTGTATTGTTAAATTTTTTTTTTTTTTTTATAAATTATTTTTTTCTGAACGTTCTATTCATCAAAGAAACCTGAAAACTGGTCACCACAGAAATATTTTAAATATTTAATATTTATGAAAATATTTTATATTAAAGTATCAAACGGTTTTCAGCATTTATAGGGCAGAAGAAATGTTTTTGAGCACTAAATCAGCATGTAAGCACGATTTCTGAATGATCATGTGACTATGAAGATTGGAGTTATGGCTGCTGAAAATTCAGCTTTGCCATCACATAAATAAATTATTTAAAAAATATGTTAAAATATAAACACTTATTTTCAACTGTACAATATTTTCTAAAATATTACCATTTTTATTTTTATCAGATACCTTGGTTTCAAAAACATGAAAAATCTTAACAGACTTTTTATAGCGTAAATAACTATAATAATATATTCAAATGTATAAATGATGGAAGCCAGTTTCTGCCTAAAAATAAACAAGGTACTTGTAAGATATAGTTTAGAAAGTAAGAAATTAAGTCACAATGTTAATAACTGACAACTGCAAGATATGTGAGATATGCAAGATACAAAGTGAGAAAAAAAGTCATAACTAGGCAATATAAAGTAACATTGCAAGATCAAAAGTAACAATTTTACATATAAAGTCACATTATCAGATATAAAGTCACATTGAATAATGACAGTCATGAGTAGCAGTCACCTTTTTAGGTGGAAACATGTTCCATACGTAGCTTAGCACGTCAAGCTAGTTTCCACGTGGCTTCCCCAACACTGCAAGCTTGTGTTGAACAACCAACACATTGTGCTTGTAAAGGTGCAAGTATCCATCTTTATGTAGTATGCTTTTGGTTTTTACCAGCGTCGTTTCTACAGGAACCAGGGCTCTATCGACCAACAGAAATGGATGCGAAGCTGCAGTAAATGATGCTTTTATATGGTGCTTCAAATTGAATTAACTCCCCCAATGGATTTACAGCTTCTAGCATAATGAAGCCTGAGAGCAGACTCTCCTTCACAGTAAAACACCTGATCTAATCTCTGTTGTTGCCTTTCTCTCTCTCCTCCCCCAGTGTTCATTCACTCCTTCTTACTCTTTATTCACCACACTCGCCTGGTGATCTTTTGTGTGGTTTGCTCTTTGACCAGAATTTCCTGGCAATCAGCATTGTGGTTTTCAATACACATTTATGATTGATTTAAAAGTGTTTTAATGGAAAGCGCTCTATTGTCGAGCAAGTGTGCAAGTCTGATAGGCTCTGTTCAGAATAAGAATGACTGTATGCTCAGATAAGAATCTCTCTCGTTCAAACCGACCTTTGTGGCCTCCTGCTTTTGTCAAAATACTCAATAAAGGATTTTGGAATAATGATGTTGGCTTATCAGTTGGCCGTCTATTGAAGAGGTGTGATGTGACGGAGCATGTTATGTCCTTCCCATACGTGAACCAAAAAATACACTTAAACCAGTCTTTCAGCACAGCAGTTACAGAAAGTCTGAGAGACTTTATGAAGTCATTCTAATTAACCTTGAATGAAAGCAACAGTCCAAAGCATACTGAAAAAAAAAAACATACTCTTTTTTTGAAAAATGACTCACTTCTCTCTTCATTCAGTCCATAAAGGCAATGTGAAAGGACACTCTATAAAGGTAGATGATCAGGGGTCTTTAAGAGTCAATTCACAGCATATGGACCACATTTCTAGGTTCATAATAGCAGTCACTCATGACCATTTAGTGCAAACAGCAGCAAAGTGCTATTTGCACCTACTGTGAATAGCATGAGGTGACCATTTCCACTTAATGTGAATCACACGATTGTACTATTCATTTTGTTCAAATAGTTTCTGGCTGTTAATTTTCATTTTGGGCTCTCTGTGCTGTACAAAAGGTACATTAGGCCAACTATGTGTAACCATATTAATTATAACAGATTATCTTCTTTTTTTTTTTTTTTAAATGTGTTTTTGCAAACTGTAGTGGTAGAATGACCAAATGTAAACGCTTTGTAACTGTAAACCTGCAATTTACAACATGCAATTTCGTAATAGCTTTCTTAAAATGCAATGCCCAAACTTTTTATGGTGGTCTCACAACTTTTATGTGCCTGTTGAAGTACAGTCGTTGTTGCAGAGTGAAAGGGCACCCACGATGCTGCAATAAAAAAAAACTTAAGACATCTTCATACACTCAATAGCATTTCACTTTTCCCCCTCTTTTTTCTTTAAAACATACAGCGGTTATCAACTGAGCCAGACCATACTATACCAGTCTTTGTCCCAAATGCCCCGTCAATCCCTACAGTCTTGTGGACTTTGTGGACTCTTTTGCCCTTAAATGAAAAATCTGCCACATTTACTCACCCTCATGCTGTTCCTAACATGTAGGACTGTCTCACTTACAGAACGCAAAAGAGCATTTAAAAAAAAAAAAAAAACCTTTTGCCATGCTCACAATATGATTGTCAGTCCTGTAGGCTATTTGAGACATTAATAAAGGTTGCATTCCCAGATTTCTGAAATAGAAATTGAGGCTTTTGAGGAAAAGATTCCAGGATTTCCCTCCATATAGTGGACTTCTATGGCGGTCAATGGGTTGAAGGTCTAAATTGCAGTTGCAATGCATCTTCAAAGGGCTCTACACAATCCCAGCTGAGGAAGAAGGGTCTTATCTTGCGAATCGATCGGCCATTTTCAAAAAAAAAAAAAAAAAAATTATACTTTTCGTTGGTAAATTGTTCACATTGCAATGAAGTCCTGTATCATCACAACCCACAGACACTTGTTAGGATAGAAGAGACTAAAATTTGGCAGCAGCTCAGCCGTGACATATTTTCGCCCTTTTTGAGCAGTACAGATTTCCATAGGCTCTCATTCAGTCAGCAAAATTCCTCAGCTTTCTGTTCTATACAGTGACAATGCCAGAGAACATAACACAGATGGTATGTCATCTCTCCTCTCTTCCCCTTTCTGCTTCTAACTGCTCTGAACAGATGAACGATGGATTTGACGTTCTTCAAAATACTTGTTTATTTGAAGGTAACTAAAAATGACTGCTCAGCACTGTTTGCTTCTCTAGCCACAGAACCATTTACCTCAAAGCACTTTGTTTATTCTCATCAGCAAAATCATATACTAGTGTGGAACTTTCTGGGAAAACTTTACAGCCAAATATGACATTCTTTATTACTATAGAAAAGCACTTAAGGTAATATTTACTATGAATTCCAGTGCAGCTTCATCTGAAAATGTTGGTGGTGGTGCTGCTGCTGCGAAACAGGAGAGTGAAACAGGATGATTTATTGAACAGAGGATGTTGATCATGCGGGGAGGAACAGGTAAGGAATCCAGAGAGAGAAACAGTTCAAATGGGTCTTAGCTGTAAACTGACCAGAGCCCTTTCTTTGCAGGAACAACGGAGAGCGGGAATCAGGATCAAACTAGGAACTAAGACATGGAAACACAGGAGAATCTGGAAGAGTATAGCTGGGTCTGGTGACTGTTCAAGGTCATGAACGGTAGACCAGACGGTGAGTGTCTGTGGGAAGCATGTATTTAAAGGGGAGCTGATGAGTGCTCATGAGTGACTGCAGGTGTGGGTGATCAGAAGGCAGGTGATTGTGATCTGGTGATTGTTGTGGCCGGTGACTGAGGTGGCTGTGACTGTGAATCCCTGACACTACTACTACTACTACTACTACTACTACTAATAATAATAAAATATATATATTACAAATTATTTAAAATAATTTGTAATAAATTTAAAATCACAACTATTGTATAATATGTAACACATACATTACATTAATAATAATATAATAATATATTATTACATTATTTATTTTAATTTCAATATATATATATATATATATATATATATATATATATATATATATATATAGTCTTCATTTAAGGATTTTTCTCAGCAAAAAAATAAATAAATAAATAAATAAATATATATATATATATA
Organism: Barbus barbus; assembly: GCF_936440315.1. Classification (NCBI taxonomy): domain Eukaryota; kingdom Metazoa; phylum Chordata; class Actinopteri; order Cypriniformes; family Cyprinidae; genus Barbus; species Barbus barbus. Next base: position 23,612,141 of record NC_136738.1, read on the forward strand.
TATATATATATATATATATATATATATGCAAATGATTGATTTAATTAGCATATCATAAAATGAATTTGATTAACATTTTAATTGAATGACTGCCCACTATTTTACTTCTTTGAAATCTGCACTGAAGGTGAAATACAGGTAGATTGCTGATGTAGTTAATTTAAGGTTGTCAATTTAAAACAGTAATTGACTGAGATTAATTGTAAAACAAAAACAACAATGACAACAACAACAACAATAATAATAATAATATTAAATATATATTTCAAATTTGTATTTAAAATAATTAGAAAATATATAATTTAATGTATATTTTGTTATTTTATTATTATATAATTTTTATATTGTACAGTACATATCAATTTCCGTAATGCTTTTATCTTTGATATATCCTTATTTAAGACATTTTCTCAGCAAATGTCAATATAAATAAATAATTCAATTAGTTTTTCTGCATATCATATAATTAATTTGTTTAACATTTTAATTGATTGACAGCCCATAATTACATTTTATCACATAATCAACTAAGTAAAACTGAGAACAGCAGTCAATTAGACCTGCAATATCTGTCACATCAGGCCTCTTCTGAACAAGACTTCTCTAAAAGACTGAAGCTCAATTGAGCAGAGAGAATACAGCTGGAGAGAGGAACTATGGATGAAGCAGTAGACCTCTAGCTAGCTATACAGGCAGTGCCTTTCTCTCTCTGGCAGTCTCTCACCCTGCCTATTTTTTTTCCCTTGGGTGGTAGCAGAGGGAGAACACACACTGACACGCTGTGTTCTGAGCAAAGTGAGACTGACAGCTGCTGCAGCTCACCTTAAACACACTTTAATTGAATTACCAGCCAAGCACATAGCCAGACGCGTTGGATGCACTGACGGAAAATGTGGGGGACAATTTCTAATTTCATTTTCTAAGCGGTGCAGAAAGCTTTACCTGATGAATTTCATGAGCCATGAGTGCCTCATATACATTGCATACAAGTAAGTAGACTTCTTTTGGAATGACTTCAATATCACTTTCTCCAGTGAAATTATTACCTTGTGCCGTGAATGTGCCATGTATTTAGTATAATAGCAGTGTTGTAATGATAACTGCACCTGCAGGCTCGCACACTTCTTCAAAAGGCCTGTAAAAATTATATATGTTCTGTTAAGCATTTTATAATATTGTATATACTGTGTGGCATTGTAAATGATTGGTTATTATGTTAATACTGTAGCTTCACATTACAAAGTGTTAACTTGCTTGTAAAAATGGACATCTGTTTTATTCACCATGTAGATCATTATATGTATCTGAACTTTATAGCTGTGGACTTGAATTTTTCATCCATTACTCTGATGAAGGGAGATAATATTGTTAAATGCAAGTTCATAATGATCTGAAAAAGCTGAATTAATTAAATAAAACTGCTATTACTTGAAAAATCAGTTAATCTAAGACAACATCTTTCAGCAGATTCCATATATAGCACAGTGAATCAGTTAGACTTGCCAAAATGTCACATTTTTCACATGGTGAAATGGTATCATGGTTCAAACTGATTGTAACATATAACACTGGTTAGGTGGTGATATGCGGTAATTTTCTTTGTGCAATAACCTACCTATTTAATAATGCAAGACAGCTTGACTTTAATCTTTCAGTCCTATGTTTTTATTTCATTTCAAAATTGAATTGAAACAAGAAGTTTCCTTCATAATGACTGAGTCAGAAAGCTAATAGGCTGATTTGTTGCCTATCATCGTCTTTGCAGTTAGTGTTCATGCACAGTGTTTTTGTGATAACTAAGCAAATATTTAAATACTGCAATACTAATTTCTCACTAGAAATGTAATCAAAAGCCGAAAACATTTCACACACCAACCACCAAATTTCAGGCATTTTATTTTTAGCTCAACTATCATCCAGTGCACAGGATAGTGGGATATCATAGCCAGTGAAGGATACATCAAAAATGTTTCAAATGAAATAATCGCAGTAGACAGGATGTTACACAATCACTGGATTCAGACGTGCCTTGTTGCCTTCCTAACTCTGTTTCTCAGCTTTCGAGTGCAGCTAGTGTTTTTCCCTTCCTTATTTATTCACTTGAATTTATCATCCATTACTCTGATGAAAGGGGGGAACGCTAATTAGATGTTCTCAAATGCAAATTCATAATGATCTGAAAACGTGTTTATACTTTTAACCTGTCAGAAATTAGGTATTTCATGTTGGTGCCTATTAACTGAAATTATGCTTATTATAATGACCAAACACCAAGCAGTTTTGGTCATTTTCAAATGCAGACATCAAATTACCTAAAATGATGGTTTAGCATACTCAATACTTTTGTTTCAGACAGCATTCTTTAAACAACTTGATCAACGATTATTGCACATTTTGGCTAAAAAATAAAAACATATATGACTTACTTTTCTTGCATGGAGCACAAATCTTTTAAATACAGGCCAATGAAAGTGAAAGGACCACAAATGTATCATAGAAGAGTTCTGTGAATGTAAACAAATGAATCACTATAAAGATCCAGTTCAAAAGTCATATATGAGAGATCTTACATGAGTCACACAGAGGGATCTGCTTTGAAATAATGATTCAATTATTGCACAAATCATAAGAAAAATAATAGACTGATTAAAAAGATCTGACTCAAAAGAATGATTCAAAGATTGCTATAGTGATGCTCACATCATTTATACAGGATATTCATTTAAAAAATGTATCTTTCTTACAGAAGTAAGTTTGGATTTTCACATTTGAGTGAACTCTTCTATTAAATTGTGTGTTAATTTACAGGTTTGAATCCGGACTCGTTCTCAGTTCCAGTCATCTTTCCTCTCCCATAAGTAAGAAAAAGGCTAAAATAAAACAAGGAACCATCCATCCCTGCAAAAGAAATTGCTTGACTGAAGGATGTAAGGCTCTAGTAAAGCTGAAATTTCTCCATGTCTTGAGTGGACAGATTTCTCACCTCTCGCTGTGGCCTCATCCATCTCTCAAATAACACCAGACCATTCCTAAAGCCACACTATGTTGCAATGAATGGAGAAAGCCCCTATCAACAGCAATTGTGCTGTCCGTTGTCTATCTGTATATGTCAACCACAAGGCCGAATGAATGCATCAGCCACTGGTGACAACCATTTGTGTCATCTGAAAAAAAATCTCTGCCCTTAAGAAGACTGAGCTTGAAAGAGACATTCCCTGTCAACACAAGTTTATACTGTACTGAGTCTAAAATTATGAGCAAGATGCTATTTTAATGCCCCCTCTCTTTGGAAGTGCATCAGGCCAATTTCTGCAGCACATAAGTCAGAAACTGCCTGAAAACAGAGACTACAAAGGCTTTCTGGGATTCTACACAGAGACACATCAAAAGGTTACTGTGAAATAAATTGAATGTCACAAGGAAAACAAAATAAATAAATAATTTTTTAATGTATACCCTATATGATTATGATTAGTGACGTCACTTTAATGTAAATGCACATGAATGTAATGTAAAATATAATGTAAATGTGCACATCTAAATTGGATCTCTGCAAGTTGTAGGAAAAGTATCTGGGTCCTGTGAATTTACCAGGGTTTCATAGATCAGTTACAAAAATGATCTGATTTTCACAATAATAGAGAAACATGGTATGTCTAAAGGGATAGTCCGGCCAAAAAAAATAAAATGTCTTTCATTACTTGCCCACCATCATGTTCTAAAACCTGTAATTTTTATTTTTTTTGCTTTCTTACATTTCTTCTGCGGAGCATAAAAGAAGGAATCTAAACCCTTGAGCTATGCTGAAAATCTTTTCGTGGTTAAAAATTATAACCCTTTTTTTACATTTAGCACACCTTTGGAATTTTTGTTTGGAACTAATTTGGAACTAACTAAATGCAGATCAGTTTTCCATTTGTGGATAGTTTTGACAATGTTCACTCAAAAACTATGGGCTATGATCAGTCAGTTCCAAAAAGAAATACAAAGCATGTGCCAACTAAAAGAAAACAAGATAATAAAAGCATTGTATTCAATATTTGGTAATAACATAGTGAGAAATTCATAAGCAGTTTTTTGTAACCCGCTCATTTTTTGAACAAAAATCAGTAAGTTTTATTCCAATGCAATATCATCAACCAGCATTTGTGGAAAAACAAAAAAGGGAAATCCTCTGGTTCAGAATTACAGGAGCACAACATGAAGGTTAAAGAACCGCTTCGGTTCCAATTGACTTCCATTGTATTTTTCTTTTTCCATAGTCAATGGAAGCCAAAACTGTTTGGTTACCAACATTCTTTAAAATATCTTAATTTATGTTCTGCAGGAGAAAGAACTGTTTGGAATAACAAGAGGGTAACTATGTCAGATTCACAATGCGGGTGTGCAGGGGTATGTGAACCCTTGAATACGCTGATCATCTTTTAGCAGCAATACCTCCACTAAACAATTGTTGTAATCATGTTTCAGACCTGCACACTGGTCAGGAGGAATATTACATCACTCTGCTTCAGAAAACAGTTTCTGTTCAGCAAGAATGAGATGCTTTTGTAACCTTTGCCAGACGCATGCAAGTCAACACTTCTGAATCTTAAGCATTCAGAGAGCTGTTTTGTTCAAAGCAAATTCTAAATTTCACAGTGCATCTTACCAGCATCTCTGATCTCATCTCATTGATTAGACTCTAGGATAGTTGACTTCTGACTCCAAGCTCTTGGAGAAGTCATTACCCTGGGGATTCACATTTACAACATGCACTTAGAATGTTTACACACTGTGTTCAATAAGGCATAAAAATGCATCATTAATGTATTATTTGTTTAAGCTGACTTATTCTTTGTAACTTAGCTGAAGATCAGATTCACATGATTAGTTTTTTATGAGCAATGTATGCATAACTTGTCACATACATTTTTCCTGCACTGGAGTGATGTTGACTAGTGCAGAGAAAAAAAAGTTTCTGCATTTTATGTTCAGTATTTTCTCATTTCACAGGTATGGTTTTGTTTTCATAAAATGTGCAGCATTCAGCCGCATTTAATATAAGAGGAGCAAATTACGACTGTTCTCTCAGACACAGTGCTGAAGGATCACATCTGAATTTGTCATTTCATCTGCAATGCTTTGATTTCAAAGCCGGTCTGCCGATTACTTCTGCAAACCGCTGAGTGTCTTAAAGGATTTTGCTAGGAAAACTTAAAGCGAATTTTGAATGTTAAGATGTCTTCTCTGTAGATGTTGCTGCAGGCTGCTTTCAAAAATATGATTATGTCCTCTTAACTTTGAAATTCTGACCTGCTATTGTCTGAAATTACGTTTTACCACCTCTCTGTTACAAATGTTATTGGATTAAATGTAAGTAGATTCATTGCTTCAATCTTCTCAAAAGCAAACAACGTGGTTGGTCCACATTTTTTGTTGACATTTAGGCACAAAGAAAGCACAGTAAATCGATTGTAGCTCCAAATAAGATGACCATGTCCTAAGAGAGACAGGGATTGATCAATACCTACACTAGGAAGGTGACCTCCTACCTGAGTCACCTGGGCACCAGCTCTTCAGGGATGTGTGCTGTACATCTGAATGAGCAGAGCATGTGCTCTCCCAAAGAACTAATGGCTTCAGCTTCAAAAATAACCCCCTTGAAACAATCCGTCACAGCTGGAGTTGAGCACGGTTCAATCTGCGTCCCAGTTTAGAGGTTTATTTCTGCTCTGGCTCATACACCCTGGTGACTATACGACTGGCATCGAGCGTTCAGCACAGCTTTCAATCAAAAATGTGCATAGAGAGACCAACACATCTGTCAATGGGGAGAGAGCTGCACTAGTCCATCAGTTCTCTTCTAATGACCCCAACCTGGTGTAAACATAGGGACTGACTCGGCTCGCTCTGTCTGGTTCTCTAATGGTGTGGACACTGGCCAGCTCAGTGGCGTTTCCATTAGAAGTTCATTGCACCTTCAGCTTTCATCCATCTAAAAGGCTTCCATTTGAAAACATCTAGTACCATGCAATAAAAAAAAAAAAAAATGCCAGAGTGAAGGTACATGGGTGAATCCACATAAATCAGTACTTCAGCACAAAAACCTGCACCTTATTGGTGGTGTCCAAAAGATGAAAAAATGCTGTAAACAGTGGTAGAAAGGCAACAGGGCACCTATGAATCCAGTGTTTGCATCACATCCCATCTACTAAGATGACTTTAACTAGATGGATTTTAAAAGCACATATGTATCTTTTGCTGCCTATGGTACCACAATCCTTTGTAAATGGTTCTGTAAGTTGGTGGAAAGAATGAAAAAGTGTTATATCAAACAGTTGAAAGAAGTATATTTATTGATTGTCTATCTACACACTTAAAAATAAAGGTGCTTAAAAGGTTCTTCACAGCGATGCCATTGAAGGACCATTTTTGGTTCCACAAAGAACCATTCAGTCAAAGGTTATTTAAAGAACCATCTCTTTCTTCTTCTATGGCATTGTGAAGCGCCTTTATTTTTAAGAGTGTATCTATCGATCTATCTATCTATCTATAAACATTATATATACACACACCACCATTTAAAAATTTGAGGTCAGTAAGATTGTTTAAAAAGTTTTTCTTAAAGTCTCTTATGCTCAACAAGACTTCAATTATTTGATCAAAAATACAGTAAAAACAATAATGTGAAATATTACAATTTAAAACAACTGGTTTCAAATTTAAGATATTTAAAAATGTATTTTATTCCTGTGAATGTAAAACTCAATTTAAATCTTATCAGAATGTATTATTTCAGAGAGCTGAATGCATATAACATATATATATATACACACACACACACATATATATATGTATATATATATATATATATACACACACACCCACACACACATATTTATGACTCAATTTAGTTCTAAATATAATCATTCCAGTCAATAAATATTTGCTTGGTTATAAAGAGAATGCACATTATTTTAGATCATTAAGATGACATGATGTGGCTTGGAAAACTATCTGAAACAAATTTTAAGTAAATGCACAAACTTCTCTTTTTTAAGTCATTGACACAGTCTTAAATGCCTGTCACACAAGGACAAAATCATTTATTTATTGGCAAATGCCGTGTACATTTTCTGGAATAACAAGGTAACTTGGCAACAAAAAGTAAAGAGGCAGTTTACTCAATTATTCGGTCCAAAGTAATCTAGAATGCTTTCAAAAGAGCTAAATGGATCAGTACATTTGCATCAGAATGAGGTTTCTCAGCAGTATTGATACACAAACACTTTATATTGCCAAATAAAAGTCATCATACTTACCTTCATCACATCATCTGCCCACGCTCTCCACAAACATTCCTAACTTCCTAAAGACTTTCCAGCAGCAGCAAGCGCTACATTCAAAAAGCAATAGGACATTTTGAACACTGATTTCAGTTCAGGCTCAGTGTTACACATGCTGTGGACATTAAAAACCATTATACAAGTCACATTATCTGACATTCAAATTGTCAGCTTCATCACTGAAGAGGCGTTGCATCGCAGTTTAGTATAGCAATTCAAAACTTGTCTATATGCACAGTATGCACCGCTCCCTGTTATTTCCAAAAGGCCTGGGCTTTACACAATTCAGAGTCTCCATTAAAGTCCATTAAAATACAGGCAGCTAAGAGAGGGAGGTGGAGAGATTGATGGATTTGTTCATTAACCACGCCGCAGTGTTAAAAGCATGCTGGCAGGATTAGTGACAACATTGCTTGTTTAAACAAATGCCTCGCCATTCTTGTTTTTCACTTCTATTAAGAACAGTAAGGGCCAAGGCGTTTTAAAAAGACACATATGTGAGGCAGAAACAGTGCCAGCATCTCTTTTCCTTCTTCAACACTTTTGTCTCTCTAGAATCAATCAGCTATGCTGCTGTGACTTGACCACACAGGTCAGTGGAGGGAAAGATCATTTTCATGAAAGCTTGTTACTCATTTCTCATATTCTCTCTTCCTCCACATAAAGTATAACTCAGCAAGGGACGCGGCACTGAAAACACAAGCAGCATCTGGTGTATACTCACTTTTTTGACCTTTGCTTTTCATCATGATGCAGCATGGGCCTTTTAATGGGGAAAACCACAACACAATTTGCACCATTCTGTACTGTGAAAAAATAACAGACCTCTCTAGCTTAAAAAGTATGACTGGTTGCATCAAAGTATCTAGACGGATGTGATTATCAACCGCATGATTGTGAGTTGGTATTGCCTTTATACAAACGTTTTAAAACAAGAAACATATATCAAGTAACTCTTGTTTTTGCTTGTGTGATTAGTTTCGCATTTGACAGATCAGGCTTCTGCCTAAAGCAACTTTCAAGGTATCACATCTTTATGTGTGAAGTGAAGAGTGAATCAGAATGTTGCATCCGGTGACATATGCTGTTTACTTTCCACATATACAGTGTTTCAGCAAATATATATTTTTGTGCTGAAATTAAGAGGCTGACTTACAGCAATTTACTAACTAAATACAACATTACCAAAGAATTGTATAAAGGGTTCCCACAGTTTTGACCAATAAATATCCATGACTTTTTCACTGTATTTTTGTGATTCCTCAGTAAGGTAGGTATTTGTTTGTTTGGTTGTTTACATTTTTGACTAGTTCACTAAAGATTTATTAAAATCAAATCATGAGAAATGAACTGACTTAAGTAACAATTTGTTTAAAAAAATCAGACATTACATTGTTATTTCACATTATACTATTATTATTACTACATTAATAATAATAATAATAATAATAATAATAGCACATTAAAAAATACAAACCAATACACCCACTCCAACAGAGCACTCCATTCACAGGAAGCTATTTTAAGTCTATATGAGAGCAATGTTTTAGAGTAAATCATAACTAGAAATATTGTTGGGTATATTCATTAAAAACAAATACAAAAAAATTATGATTTTTTTTTTTCAGATTTCATTCAAACTATCATTCTACAATTCCTTGTCCATGTCCATAGACAACAAATGTATTATTATTATTAGGCTATTATTTAGCCATATAAAAATTAAAAAATCAAATGAGTAAGTAATGATTAAATAATGAATTTCCATTATTATTATTATTTCCAGGTTTCATTTAGAACACCATTTTAAAATTCCCTGATATTTCCAGGTTTTCCATGACTGTGGGATCCCAGTCTATAATGATTGTTAAAACAGGATATAAATGTCCTATTACCACTTTCACACATTATATTGTACTAACACTTCTTTCTTATATTCCAACACATTAAACTTTTACAGCATACACTTTTTTTCACACAAACACAAACACGCTTCTTTGCCTGCGTGTCAACATACGCGTCTACACACTCCAATACCTTCTCTAATACCCTGTATTTTCCGGTTTGCAAGAGAGAGATTGGATTCTATCCTGAGCCTTTCTTATGAGTTTGTTCACAAATAAGATTGAAAATTGTATCCGCATAATTCCAGATTGCATTACAGCAAATACATTGTGTGCTCTCCTCAAGGGGCTATTTCTCAGAATATCAATGATCGTGTAAGGGACAGTGGAGAGGAAAGAAACTCGGAGATGAGACAAGGAAAAGAGTGAGGAAACCAAGGAGATTATATTTATAAAATTTGTGAAATTACAGAAAAACTATGGCCTGCTATTTATGACTAAATTGGACTGAAACACTGTATAAAAACAAAGAAGAAAATGGCATTCACCTCCCACATAAATTTCTGAGAAGATTATAAGATATTTGAACGCTAGGTTGTTTAAACATACACATAACTTTACAACGCTGCCTCATCTCTCCTGTTGCTGAATAGACACTGAAAAATCAACATCTAATCTCAAATATCTCTAGAAGAATGTGTTTAATTTGCTCTCCGGGTCTCTCTTATACTATAGGGTCACAGCAATGCTGTGAAGTGCTCCCAGACCAGCTGTGAGAATGTGATCTGTCGGTGGATTACAGTGAAAGTTAATTGACTGAACCCACAATACTTAGTTCTCCAATAAGATATTGGTCAACACTACCAGAGCCACCCTGAAGCAATGAGTGGGCTCAGAATCTAGCACTTCCACTGTTAATCTTTTAAACAATTTATTCCCACCCACACCCTCACTTGCTTTTCTCCTCTGTATCGTGGGTTGGGTATTATGGCTGTTTGCTATACTCATGGTAAACGCATATGTGAAACTGAATATGCCTAATTTATATGCAGCTCAACATTTCTCTTTTTGGCTTTTGAACAGCTACACTGCTTTTGCTCGCTTTTGCTTTGCAAAGCTGCCACTGCGATGGTAACCTAAGGTACAAAACCTAAAATGAACGTTTATGTACCTTATTTTCTCCTAAATGGTACATGTTAGTACCTTAAAGGTACATATTAGTATTTAAAACTATATATAAAGTGTACATATTTGTAACTTTTGAAAGAGTACCTCTTCAAAAGAATTTTTCAGAGAATGTATTCATAGATTTTCATGTGTAACATTTTACTAATGTACACAAATATTTTTTTATGTTTGAAATGTACAATATGGACTATTTACGGTGGCTGAGAGAACTCAACAGACTGCAACTTAAGAAAACAGATGCAACTAGAAAAAGCACCAGCAAATTAAGAAAACATCTTCATCAGTTTGACAACACGTGCTGCAAATACTCAAAATACAGAAAAGCTCTGCAAACTCACAATACAACCAAATACAGAAAAACGCCAAATGCTCACAACACAACCAAATACAGAAATGCACTGCAAATACGTAAAACACAACCAATTATAGAAACTTGCTGCAAATTCTCACAACACAATTTTAGGGTACATTTGTAATTTTGTTATAGGCTATATATATATATATATATATATATATATATATATATATAATTTTATGGTACATTTGGAACAACGTATGGTACATTTTTTGGTACAATACATTAATAATGTGTGTATATATTCTTTATTCTTTTCAGCTTAATATGCAGAAACAACTAACTATACATTTTTTGTCCCAGGTCTTGTGAATTGAAGCAACCCTGGATATGCTACACCATAAAAAGTCCCATACCTAATCTTTTTACCGGGGCATAATGATTTCAGGGTCATGGCACAGCACTCCTCTATGTATGTTTAATCAGAAAATGTGGTGATGAGAGGTTTTACCACATGCGTGGATGGTCTCTGGCAGAACTTTATAGCAGGACATCCTCACAATGTATTCCTAAAACCAAGCAGCCTAGTAGCCGAGAGCCTTTTTTAGGAGCCCATGAGAGAAGACAGATCAATAGAGGAAGCGAGAAAAGAAAGTGAAAGGGAGAAAGAATAGCTTTGAGCCCTTTGAGCACAATATAGGCCTTAGACTGAGTTATCTAATGGATGCTCTTTGGCTATTCGAATGGAGGAAGAAAGACGGAACAGTCCATCCTCTGTTGTCATTCTTCATGATCTGATGGATTTAATGGAAAAGGGAATTCTTTTCTACTGTCTGTCCGTGCAGAGGGACCAGGACAGAACTATCAGGATGAGCTGCGGTAATGGGGAGCTGGATGTGATGAGATGTCAGGTCAGACTCCTTCTCTAGAGATGTCACAAGACTTGTCCTGCTGGGATTGCTGGTGACAGGGCCAGTGGGCTGCACCCAAGCAAGAGGCAGGTAATGGGACCGGCTTAATGGGACTGTCTTCGGGCAAAGACATCGCAAAGGTCTCACGCACACACACAAACAAAGAAACAAACAAATACATTCTGTGACTTTTCCCTTTCGCGATGGCGGCAGGTAAGCACCAGCAATGGACACATGAGCCTGGGACTGAAAAATATAAATCTCTAATATAAACCAGGGTGAAAAACCATCAGAAGATGGCACAGATGCAGAAGCACATAAATGTACAAACTTGACTAGCCCAAATCCACAATACGTGATGACTTGTATTTATAAAATTGCAGGGGCTGCACAATCGATACTTGCTTATTGGGAGTGTAGGATGAAAGGAATGAACAAAGAAAGGCCAGAGGGAAAGTAGCTACAGCCATAATTTCAATAGTAAATTCAAGTTTGCAATCTGAGATGTGGGAGGAGTGTGAGACATAAAATGCATCTGGAAAAAGCTTAAAAATATGTTTTCAAAATATAAATGCAGTGGCGTCAATACTAAGGGGGGTGGCCCCAGTTTAAAGCTGAATGTAGAAAATTGCTGCAATGTTAATAGAAAAACCTGATGAACGAATGCCAGCAGAGGGATGAAAAACAGTATCTGTACTAGTCTAAATGCATTTCTACACAAAGATTCACACTTAGTATACTGTTTTGTTTTTGTTGTTGTTTTTTTATTTAACATAGTAATATTTGTTGTTTGTTAATCATTGAGTCTTGTACATGTACAGTCCTGTTCAATTATTATTTTTTGCTGACAATATTTTATCATTTATTTAGTATGTTTTATGGATTATGGTATAACACTTGTGCCACTCAGGACTCAAAAAAAAAGAAAAAAAAAATCAGGTCACTTTGCAATCGTTTTTATGTTTTTAACCACATTTTACACTTCCATTTCTTCATGCCTCACCTCACCTAAAGGTTAGGATAGTTCACCCAAAAATTTAAATTCTGTCATTTTCATTCAACATTATGTTGTTTGTATGACTTCCTTTCTTTCTTGTGAGGAACACACATTAAAAAACAATTATGTTTTTAAGAATGTTGTAGCAAAACAGTTTTGGTTACCTCTGACTGTCTGGAAAAAGGACATTTACAAAATGAGATACTCCTCAAAATACATGCCCGGAAGAACATAAATCACTATCCTTAAAAAAGAGATTATAATGGGATTATTGGGGTTATAAAGTGAGCCAGGATTGCCACCTGTGATCTCTACCAAAAAAAAAAAAAAGAAAAAGAAAAGGTGTACGAGGCTTCTGACACTCAGTTTTTGTTCCTCAGTTCCACATTGTGTGAAGTGGCATGGAACAAGAAAGATGGAGCTCAATGCAGTCCATTGCTCAGAGCTGCCCTCAAACAAACTTTAAAAACAGCCCAGTAAATTTGTCAGAGCTCCCAAAGTGTTTCCTAACAAGTTAAAGTTGGGCGACCTCAACTGTTTCTAGGTTCTACTCAGTGTCTCTCACACAATACTGGTCTGCAGTGCATTATTGGATGGCCTATCTTAGCTTACTTTACCTTTCGGCCATTGTGTATAGTAAGCACATCAGATGTCTTTAAGTAGTAGACAGTTCGAGTGGAACAGAACTTGTATCTGGTGGCACATTAGACATATACAGAGACACCATCATTAGAATGCTTTAATCAATGTGGGAAAATAAATGAATCCTCTGAGTTATTAAACTTGTCGAGAGCCAGACATGTATGAACACAAGACCATATTTTATCATCCCCTGCATTCTTCTAATTAACAACAGTGAGCGATTAGCTTATTGTGTACGGTAACTGTGGCATTCCACATTCGTTTTATACAGTAAATGAGCTTAATTATTTATGATTACAGACTCCCTTTGTCTCTTTTTTTGTGTGTGAGTGTGTGACCCGGCACATTTATAACATTCATTCAATCGTTATACAATTAGACCCTCATTAACTAATGATTCTCTGCACCAAAAATGTCATTACCATTAGCCTCATACCTCATGCACAAAGCTTTCAATTTTTATTTGACCAAACTGTATGAAAAGTGCACTTCAGTCTCCCAAAGTTCAGTTCAGTTCTGTTCATGAAAGCAGGCTTTTGGAGATTGAAACCGTATTACTTAGATCTCATTTACATGCTGCTGTCAAAAACCCCAATTAAAATGGCATAAACAAACAGAATCATTCACAAGCTGTGTGTTTGTAAGAAACAAATCTATCATTAAAGCATATTCATTTTAAAGTGCCAGCTGGTCGAAATACGAGGCCAGAACACTCATCTACATCTTGAATGGCCTGAGGGTGAGTAAATTTTTGGGTGATCTATTCCTTTAAGGTCAACATATCCTCAGCCTTCACGTATCGACCAATGCTTTTATTGAGTTGACCTTGCCTCGGAATGAGATTTTGTAACTTAGCATTCAGTAAGGTTATGAGGTTCAACAGTCTTCTGCGCTCTGTGGGGTTCTGGTGGACTTCAAAGAGGATTAAGCTCTTATAAAATGAGTTGATTCTGTTCTGATAGTATCAGGAATGGAGGGGGGCTTCAAATGCAAGTCAGAAAAATAATAAATAAATATCCGAAGGGCATAATAAGACAGATCTGAGATTGTTTGGGTTTATCCTTTTGGTTTGTTAGTCTCAAAAGACATCCTAGGGCTATTGTAATAAGCCTTAACTATTTCTTAAATACCAAAAAGGACACTTTAGAATGGATTTCAATATATTAGGAAGATCACACCAGAATCAATGAAGATCATAGGATACACATTGATTCCATCCGTCTCATTTGTTTCCTCTATCACAGATCAATAATGTGTAGATCACAGTCTGGGAGGAATCAATAGAGCAACTTATTCCTGTCACTGAGGCTTGAGATTGACGTAAACATGCATACTTGAGCAAAGCCTTATGTCTGGCCTTTGCTGCCGAGTGAGAGAATCGAGTAGAGACTATGGGAATAAATGTGTGTCTGTCTATCTATCTATCTAATTTTGTGTGGCACCTGTGCCGTATAGATTTTCCTCGAACACTCAGTTTAATAGACCACCACGGAGAAAGTTTATGAGAGTTCTGTAAAACTAATAGATTTATTTTATTGCCTTAATAGAAGATGTTGTTTTGTCTGCAGAAATGTGCCACGCTAAAAATTGCAATGCAAACTAAACAACACACACCCCTACACAGTAATAATAAACAGTCTGTATAAAAAAAAAAAACTATCAACATCAGATATAAGCCTGCAGCCGTATTTTGCAGTCTCTAAGGGTTATATGTTGCACTGATAAACAAAATGAATTGTCCTCCTTGTCACCATGAGTTAATTGCCTCTGAGTTCCAAAACTGGACCACAAATGTTTATGCATATTATGTATCCATATAGTTAGCTATCAGTGTTTATAATTCTCACTTTCCCAGTCCTGAAACAGATCATAATGTTCCATAAACCCTTGAGGGTCAGGGGTGAGATCGTTGCTATTTTCTTTCAGCATGAATAAATAATTGACCCATTTACATAGCATTTAGCTGCACCAGAAACATCACTCCACAAATTGTGCTTAAAAAAACAACAAAACGTTTGTGAGCATATATGAACTACATAATAGTAATTCATGTTCCTTGAAGGAGAGGAAGAGGGCAATGCTGAACAGAGTTACCCTGATTTTGAAAAGCAGTATAGTCAAACTCAATTTGATTCAATTCAATCCTCCATATATGCATGCTTCTTTAAAAAATATTAATATAATGCAAATATTCTCTTTTCTGTTTTTTTATCTGCGTAATGTTAGGAATCATGGGCTATATACACACATATATATATATCTGCTAAATGACAAAAGTAAAAAAGTAAAGAGTGTAAAGACCATCGACTCTACCGTGCGACTCCACCGGGCAGGGACACCGGCAAGGGATAGTAGTAGCTTTTTATTTAATTTTTTCATTGATATGTTTATTATTGAAATGTTGTTGTTATATGCATGTGTTAATTTTATTTAATTTCTTTATTTTCTTAAATATTTGGGTAGATAGTATTTATAGAGTTGTAACTTTTTAGTTTTAGTTACTTTTTCTTATTTGTAAGTCGCTTTGGACAAAAGCGTCTGCTAAATGACAAAAGTAAAGTATATATATATATATATATATATATATATATATATATATATATATATATATATATATATCCTTTATGACTTCATCTCACTTTCATTCTCTGCTTAAAAAACATAAGCTGTACTATATGAGGGACATGAGGCACACATCTCTGTGACAGCACCATGAGAGACGGTGCTCAATAGACATGTTTTTATGAAGCCATAAACATCAGCCCATCTGCTACTGCCAATGAGCTCAGCAGCAGAAAGAAGTGCAGGTTTATGACTTCATACAAAGCCTACAGCACTGAATATAAAAAAGTGTGAGAGAAACAACCTGCAGGTGATGGGAGAAACTCATTTGGCAGGTGCTCATCACATGGGCCTCCTTTGAAAACCTGGTTTAACTTTCTGAGTTATAAAACATACAGATGAGATGTCTCGTTTGGCTGTTGTGAGAGCAGTTGTGAATTTAAATATGGAACATTCTATGCACAATATATATGTCTGGAAATATTACTGTGTCTGTTTGTGGTACTAAGAATGGAAGCATTTAATGAACTCTGGGTTTTATGTTTTCATCCATTTCACGGCTTTTGGTGCTTTAGGTGATGCAAAATCTCTCAAATGAAAAGCTTACTTTAAATGCTTGCTGATGTGAGAGGAATTCTTTGTTGTCACACTACATAATTATCTGGAAAAGTTCAGTGTGATAGAAGAAAATTGTGAGCAAAAAAGACACGGTGGCCTTGAAGCACTATTTCTGTTCCCCACAAAAATAAATTCATTATCTGTTCCAAAAAAGGCAAAACCTCATTCTATTTTTGAATAACGTTGATGCACTGCACCCTGAACAAACAACAGAACTTCAAGACATTCTATCCTGAGCACATACATGAGAGGAACTTTAGCCTTGGAACTTATACGAAACACTAACTGCTTTACATAAAAAACAACGACAGTAATGGCTGCTGTTATAATATAATGGCTGATTTGTCAGTTCTAATTGGAGCTACGATTGTCTGAAATGGTGTCACCATTGCAGTGATTAGAAATGATACACCACTCACCCCCTTGACCTTCCTCTACAGACCACACATGCTCTCTCTTTTTACATAGCTTAATTGCATCTTGCCCACTGAGGATGTGGGTAATTCAATATAACGTCATGTTCTCACACTAGACTCGTCTGGATTAAATGTCCATCAAACCGCTGCAGTTTATCACAATGTATTTTGTGGCCACAGACTACTCTAGTATTACAGAAATGATATGTTGTATTCCAGCCAGAAAGGTTTTAGAGATGAAATGTAAATGTAGACAATCAAATATATCTAAATGTGTCACAAAATAATAAAACTGAACCCATATTCCATTTAAAGGTCTGTCCGAACCAACTGAAATGAATTACCGCCTAGACGCATGCTAACTGGATCTCTGCATTGCTGTCTAAGCTAATAATGTCATCAATAAAACAAATAGAGTTGTACAGAAGAAACACACATTAAATCAGATGTCAAAATGATTCAAATATTGTCATCATTATTCACCTCTATTTAAGGATGCCAGCATCTCATAAAAGGTTATATAAACATCATAAACCAGAATTTACAGTTTGCTTTCAATCCAACTCAATCACTGCAGACACAATCAACACGTCTTCATCTGATCCTAATAAACATTTACACTACCAATCAAAAGTTTGAACACACCTGACTGAAATTATGATCTAATAAATGCTTTGATCTAAAGGCTTATGCTTAAAAGATTGTGATTACTTTTGTTATATTGCTATCTTCTTTACAAACCCATTTTAATGAAAAGTAACACTGACAACATTTTTGGTATTTCATAATATTCTGATATTTGGTAGAGAAATTATATATATATATATATATATATATATATATATATATATATTGTCACAAAGTGTTGTAGACAGAAAGGTTGAGAACTGGGTCTTGACATAATGAAAAAAAACAAAAGTGGAAAATGTCTACGGAACGATAAGGCAAGTAATGTTAAGACCCATGTAAATATCGTATCAGCTTTCCAGCGCTGGAGAGAACTCAAGAAGCGGAAGGCCTGCGATCGGACGCTGAGGTTGCTTTGGTTCTTCTCGATAGGTGAGTAACACCATGTCTGCGCCGCAACAACTAAAGTCTGCCTACACTGGAAGCGATAAAGCGACCGTTGAAAATCATTTGAAATTTGTGTCAGTACATCATAAATAGAATGTGGCAGCAGTTCTCTGTCGGAGATTTGTCGCGCCGTGCAGCATCGAGTGAAGACACAGTGTGCATCTCAATCAGCTCCCTAGCTCCCGAGCTCATGAATCAGTAGATCGTGTACACGAATTCGGTCACTGGTAAGTTCCCTGACTCACTGCAAGTTGGGACAGTGATCACTCATATTCCAGTTACATGATTACGTACAGTCAACGAACAACATTGTAGAACATCACCACTTGAATTAATAAACAACAGACAGGGCCGATCTTTTTTATATTATTTTTATTCTCTTTAAACACATCGTTTTGCTTTGTTTCACAGAACTAATCGTTGCCTGGTTTGCGTAGGCTACGCATGTGTGAGGCGGAGCTATCAAAATAGGGGCAAGACCCTTTTGGGGTAGGGGTGTGTTTGTTTTGGTGATTTCAAATATCAACATTGGCTTCCAGAAATCGCTTACCCCACCTTTAAATATGATACAAACAAGGTAAATTAATGACACACAGCTGAACTCAAGAACTAATCAAATCAGTAACCATGATAACACGAGGGAAACTCAAACCAAGGCAGACAGGAACTAAAGAAACTAATAATAAAACTGACCATAACTGTGACAATTATCATATGTTTAGATTTATATATTATACAATTATTTATCATTTCTATCATTTACAGAAATATTCTAAATAACGAGTGATGTCTTCATCACCTATACTTTTGGGTCTGTATATGAAAATACATAGCTGTAGTCCCATGTAAGAGGATCATAATATTTGTGGCTCCCTTGATATTTAAAAATTGAAAAACCCTGGACATCCTGCTTATATTTATAAGAACAGCAAAACACATCTTAGTGAGCTAAGCTCACAAAGTTAGGTTATGCTTTACTGTAACTTGCAGTGTATGCAGTGAAAATTGAACAGCAAAGAGATGCCAAAACATTAATTTAACTTTCTTTGACAAATGAAAAACTTTCCCTTTTTCACAGTCCTGCTGAGAGGCATCTGCAAATAAAGGCAAGACGTTACCAAGTAGTGATGACTGATCATAAAAGTGAGCATGACTCTTTGAGCGCAGACTCATGTGGTATGATGTGAGCGTGTAATTCAAACTTTAATTGCCTACCCCGTGTATCTGTTCCCGCAGGCAACAAGGTGTAGTGTCTTCAGAACAGAGCACCCAGTGCCATTATTTCTCCTTTCTGTTTTGCAGATTTCCCACTGTACATTATTAGTGTTGGCATGTTAATATGAAGTGGTTTAAAAGCACCCTTTAACACGCCAATAAGTGGCACTACAAATATGAATGTTCTGTAAATGAACAGTGAAACTGTGTGTCAGATATCTCTATTTAAAGAGTCTAACTGACTTAATTACTTCTCTGGTATAAAGGGATTTAGACCAACCGTTGAAGTGTTGTAGAACATCATATGAATGGTAATCTCAAGGGCCAATCAAAAACCAAAATTAAATGCAACTGCCATTATGATACTGATCTGTTTTATCGGCTGGACTCAAATGTCTGACAGGTTGACTCAGAGAACAAACAGTGTGTGTCTTATGTCTAAAGGACTCCATGTTGTGTTTCAGCCCTAAAAGCAAGTCATTAATGTGCTATTTGAGCAGAAAACAACAGAAAAGGTCTAAATGGAATCTGATTTAGCTCTTGGGAGCTTTTATAATGCTCATGCTGTAAAAGCAACTTAGTGGAAAAAGATGGCCTCTCCTGAAATTACATCAGTTAATGCTTCCAGGAATTAGTCATTTGTTCAAACTCACTCAGAGGCCTGCATAAGTCTTTAAATAAACTGTTCTCCTCTTAATTTTTCAAGGACGCCTGATACATTAGCTGCATAATGGTATGCATCCTAAAACTCGAGCATTGATGGTGTACAAAGATTAAGAGCTTGTTCGCATAGACAAAATCTTAGTGGAGGGGGCACTAAACATCTGCGATTTGTCTGCGTATATTCTGCGTATCTTCTCAGAAAATGGGCTTATGAGAAGCTTCTTCATGCTCCTTGTCTCTATTGCGGTAGGTATTGACAATCTTTCACTGTGCAGATGTTGCCAAAGGTTTCTAGGGGGTATTCCATTTTTTCACCTCTGAGACTTTTATAACACTTGCATGGCTTATAGGAGAAACTCATACTGCTACCTAGGCAACTGCTGCAATACTTGGAGATAAGTTATAACAACCTCAGCAACCTTAACTATTCAGTGAAATCCAGTTCAACATCAAAAGTCATCTCAAACTTCTCAAACATTGTTCCTTGCTTCTTGTTGCTAAAATGATTCCAGTGAAACGCTTAATGCTATGTTCTGATTAGATGAGCTCATAACTGCTAGTGGTCTTGCTTGTTTTCATTCAGAGGAAGAAGTACTGTTGCAGCACAATGCAAGTGCTCCCTCAGTTGATTTTAAATGAGATTGCATGTCCTTGCACAGTCAAGGTGTGCTTTGCTTTTTATATAATTAATTTACATATACATTTACATCAGCAATAACCCACAAGGTTATAAGTGACCCTCCATAAATTCCAAACATTTTTTTTGAGAATTCTCAGTAAAGTCGTCCTAATATAATACAAAGTATACAGTATTTCAATTAATCAGATTATCTGTAATATAAATTGAGAATACCTTAAAATTCCAATTAAAGTACTGAAATTTGACCTGATACATTTAAAAGCTTTGGATAAAAATTTGATGACAGGTTTAGACAAATAGACAGAGAGATAGATAGTGTGGATGGATGGACAGACGGGCGGGCAGACAGAGGGACAGAGATATTCTTCAGTACTGAATTTTGCAAAACCCTGGTAGCAATTCTTAAGAATTTTACTGCAAGAACATATGAATGCTTGTGCACTTCTTATGAACCAAGATTGCTGTGCTGTTGTTGAGTAAGGGATCTCATACAATACATGTTGTATGAGAGATGTGCTGAGTTAGCCTAAGCACATCTCATGAGACAAAAAATCCTTGGCTTCTCTCTCCTTCTAACCCAAGTCTGACAATACAACAATATTTTGCTAAACAAAAATAATCAAAATCTATTTAGAGTCTACATAGAGATATGGATCAAATGCCATTTCAGCAATAAAGAGAAGAGCTGCCCACACCAGTATGGGGCCCTGGATTCATGAAAGAGCATCTACACCTGATACAATGTTTAGCTATTATATTTCACTCATAGTGGTCTCATGCTGCCCTCTGCAGGAAACTGCAACATCCCTTTTCCATTCTTGTGCATCCTTACACTTTTCCTCAACAAAAACAAAGGCATATTCACAGATAAATTATGAATTTCTTTATCAAAGAGCACCAGAGGCAAGAACATCAAACATCTAAGAAATGTTTGATGTTTTTGCCTCTACTGCTGTTTTCTGTTTTCTACATTTCAAAAGCCTAAATATTATTTATTGACTTTTTATAAATCAAATGAAGATTTAATGCATTTGTGCATATTGCACAAACTAGATGCAGACACAAATTAGACAGGAAACTACAAACGCATAGAAAATGCACAATGATAGTCTATTTACTTCTATAGCATGCAGGTCCAAATTCTGATAAAATATCAACAATTGTTAAACAACTATTTTTATAATAAAACGATACTTAGTTAATTAGCTACCGCACCATCTTCAGACCCAGTAATAACATTTTAAATTGTGAACCAAAGTAAGAACTAGCTACAGTAATTACTAACACCTCAGAGCCGGCCCAAGGCATAAGCGAACTAAGCGTGGTGGTGATGGCGCAGTGGATAAGACACATGCCTTTGGTGTGAGAGACCCGGGTTCGAATCCACTGTGAGACACCAATGTGTCCCTGAGCAATACACTTAACCCCTAGTTGCTCCAGAGGCGTGTGACCTCTGACATATATAGCAATTGTAAGTCGCTTTGGATAAAAGCGTCAGCTAAATGAATAAATGTAAGCGGCTGCTTAGGGGCGGGCCCTGTGGCCTCCAGAGGGCCTCCAAGAGTAGTCTACATTAAAAAATTACCGTTTATTTGATCTTATATTCGTGATATATGTCAGTGGACAGTGGTAATTATACAAAAGTGAAATATTAAATAATTAAATATTCTATGTATATCATTTGAATATTTCCATAGCGACGTGTCATGCAGGCACAATAAATGTCTGAAACCTAAAATAAACTGTATTTAGTTGAAAACACTGAACAGTTATGAAATATGAAAAGCACAGAGCGGGTCTTTCTTTTTATTTTTTTCGGAGCTCGTCTTTCTCTGGCTCAAAGGGTTAAAATCAGTGGTGTTTTGGGGGTGGAGGGGGACAAATTCAACATGGGGGTTTTGTGGCACAAATCAGAGGTGCGTTTCTCAAAACCATTGTTAGCTAACTATGGTCGTTATTTCCACTGAACTCTATTTGTAACGACATAACTTGCGACCATAGTTGCTTTTTGGAAATGCACCCCTGGTCAGATCAGTAAAAATTGCCATAACTTTCCTGGGTATATATTTTTGTAATAAAAATAAGCTTCTCCTCAGCCTACATTTTGCATCTTTGCTATTATATTCCAATATCATTATGCCTCAATTAGCTAGATATAAATTAAGAGTTGTTGTTTTATATCACTGTTGTGTTTAATATTTATAAAAAAGTACGACTTGTAATAAAAGTACAACTTCGATTAATATTTATGTTGTTAAAATAACATTGTTCTGTAAATGCATTGTCTGCTGGTTTATTTAGCTACTTTTCAGCACATTAAGTATGCCACTTAATACTTTAACCCCCGGTTTCTTGTTTCACAGACAAGGCTTAAGCCTAGTCCTAGACTAAAATGTAAATCTGAGCTATTTCAGATGAAAGAAACTTGCACTGACTGATCTTAAAACATGACAGTGCTTTTGTTTTGTCTTATGATGAACAACACTTGTAATGCTTTTTTTCTAAGGCATGTTTATAAAAATCACTTAAATGTCCTAATTGAACTATGATTGAATCTATCTATCTATCTATCTATCTATCTATCTATCTATCTATCTATCTATCTATCTATCTATCTATCTATCTATCTATCTATCTATCTATCTATCTATCTATCTATCTCGAAAAAGTTTAAATATATAACAAACTTTTATGTTAGCCTAAGCCTAATATATATATATATATATATGCAATGGTTTGCAATTGTAGCTTTTGTCAAACCTATAGAGAAGGTGTGAATGTGAATTCAGTAGGATGACACTAGATGCCGCTCTGTTCTTGTAGATACAGCGACAGATGAGCGAAGAAGTCTTGGGGTCCTGTTTCAAGTGTTTCTGGGATACTGGCGGACTGACTGTTCCCTGAATGTCATGGCGACCAACAGCGAGCAACTTTCCCGAGGTTTCATAACTGATACAAATCAAGAAGTCCACAACGCAAGTGAGTATATGTGGGTGAAATATTTCTCAAGAATTATGGCGGCGTAATTTAAGAATACGACGGGAATGACCGAGCTGAAGGCAGGTATAAAAGACGCGCGGTTTGTTTGTTGCAAAGCCTGTTGCGAGTAGGATGCTAAGCTAATACAAGCTAACGAGTCTTTGTCCGCGTGATCCGTGAGACGCGTATCCAGCCGTGTTTATAATGCTCCATTACTTTTTACGTCCACATAATTTAATATTATCACACCAAATGGATTGATATTGTATCTGTAAATGAGCAGGCAATGCAGTTTCAGAGCACGCTTGTAGAGTTAGCCTTTGTGGGATGCGCGTGTTGAGTTAGCCGCGCGGGAGTCCATCTCCATTCTGTCTTTTGAATGAAACAACGTGCAAACAAACATGTACTGAAACACTATATGTGCGTATATTAACAGTAGGCATGGTTATGTTGTAAGGAAAATGAAACGTCCACAAAAAGATATCGTCTGTCCATAAGGTGCATAAAACCAAAATAATTAACACGAGTTGTCTCGTGCGCCCTCTAAACCGTGCTAGCCTGCTTGCTTAACTGCATCTACTAGCATCCATGTAATGTAGTAATATTTTTATATTTGTGCTTCTGTATGCTTGGCCTGAGTGGCCGTTTGTAAAAACTGCACTGACTGGGTTACACTTTTTCCTAAAGTGGTTCTGGTTGTTACCGTCGTTTGTATACTTGCAAAATACGTTGTACGAAGTTACCAAGTTAATTGTTAACGTAACAGTTAACTTGGTAACCACTAGTGTCAAAAAACAAGAGGAACATTTTACACATTCTAAGAGTTAAAACAAATTACGCGTTAAGTTTTTTTTAAACTGTAGTAGATTTTTGGGGCCAAATTGGTTACCATGGTAAGTGTTTGTTAGGGTTAGTAATTGGGTGTGGTACCACTTATGATTTTCCATGATAACCATAGTTGTGTATTTATTGGGGCATATATTTCTAGCCATCATAGTCAAACAAATATAGGTAGATTAAAAAAATATTCCCCTTGTGATTTTAACTGTATCATAACTGTAGTATCTATTTTAATTTGAGTAAAACTGTTTTTTTTTTTTTTTTATGGTGATACCTAGTAGTCAATACATTTTTATAATGATTAGGGGGTAATTTGTATGAATTACTGCAAGTGAAAAGAAGACCTTGAGTTGAGTTTTTAATCAGTCCAGTCCAGTTTTGGGCAATCGTGGCCTAATGGAAAAAGAGTTGGACTTGTGACCCGAAGGTCGTGGGTTCGCGTCTCAGATCTGGCAGGGATTGTAGGTGGAGGAGTGAATAACCAACACTCTCTACACCCTCAATACCACGACTGAGGTGAGACCCTTGAGCAAGGCACCGAAACCCCAACTGCTCCCCGGGCGCTGCAGCATTATTGGCTGCCCACTGCTACTGTGTGCGCGCACTTGGATGGGTTGAATGCAGAGCACAAATTTCGAGTATGGGTCACCAAACTTGTCACACACCACTTCCCCTTCCCTTTACATGACCAGTTCTGAAAGTAGAGCAACTTCATCTTTCTGTAGAAGCTCTGTCATTTAAACTGTAGGCCTACTTAATTTGGGACACATTAAGAGCCACTGTCCTAGTCACACTGATTCAGTGTCCTACTGCAGCATCAAAAATTATATAATAACCAGGCAGGCCTGATTCACTGGTTGAAGTCATCTTTTTTTAATCCTGTGAGAATCAAAAGTGATTTGCCAGGCTGATGTTATTATGCAACAGCTCTGCTGATTGAGTACAAAGAAGACAAGTGGGTCAGATATTATGTTACAAGCCCATAAAACATCCTTTCATGTCTTTATATAAAGCCCGATTCGGATGGTAATTGTTTCTCGTATGGACATCTGTAAAAATTAATTTACATATCACCTCAGTGATACATCTCATGGATTCGGACGGCAATTTATTTACAGTGGAGGAGTGAGTTCTGTGACCCTGCGAACCAGAGAACGTGCTGCTCACACGGCCAGTCACATGATTGTGTGCTGTAAATAAAATGAATTTGAACGCTCCCGAAATGATTGTTCGGGAGTGTTCAAAAAGGGTTTAAACGCTGAATTTTGAATCGATTTCTTCTCTTAAACTAAGAGATATGGATTCGGACGGCAATTAAATCACCAACTATCCCCTATATATGGTGAAAATCACTTACGTCCCCCTGAGAAACAATTACCGTCCGAAGCGGGCTTAAGATGCATTATAGGGCTGTGCAATTAATCAAATTCTATTATCATGCGCATCTAGTCAGTAAAACTGGTTTCTTGATTAGTAGTTAATCGCCATCACCTGCTTATAAATGGAGCGGGAATTACTACACAGAACCGTAATTTACTGACAAGCTAGGCAGTTTCGTGTTAAAAATATCTTTATTTTTGTGTTTTAATACATGTTATGTTTTCATCACTAAAATTATTTACTGTAAGAGCTATATAACCCTATAGAGAGATAATGTCATAAATACACTTCAAAAAAAATGTGCTGGAACACAATGGCATATGGTGATATGATTTATTTTCTGCCCATTCAATCTGATGCTTACAAGACTATCGCAAATCAATCTTGCAGAATCTCACTGCTTTGATGACTTAAGCAAAATTCACAACAACAATGCAGCAGGGGGAAGTCGTGGCCTAATGGTTAGAGAGTCGGACTCGTAATCGAAAGGTTGCGGGTTCGAGTCCCCGGCCGGCAGGGATTGTAGGTGGGGGGAGTGAATGTACAGCGCTCTCTCCACCCTCAATACCACGACTGAGGTGCCCTTGAGCAAGGCACCGAACCCCCAATTGCTCCCCGGGCGCCGCAGCATGGCTGCCCACTGCTCCGGGTGTGTGTTCACGGTGTGTGTGTGTGTGCATATGTTCACTACTCACTGCTGTGTGTGTGCACTTGGATGGGTTAAACGCAGAGCACCAATTTCGAGTATGGGTCACCATACTTGACAATACGTCACGACTTTATTAAGCACAGAAAACAAAATGTTTGCATAAAACGTTTGATCACCGCCATCCTTTTTTATTTGTGTGGTGTTTTTGGTTGGTTTGTTGAATTTATACGTATTTGTTTTTCATTTCAGAGTGAAAACAGAGGGTTAACGCATTTCGTGTCCAATTTACAGAGCAAAGACTACAGAAATAATCACACAAACTAAGACTGAGATTCAGTTAAATCAGTTTTTGAAATGGAGTGTGCTGTAAACACCGGTCCTGGTAAGTTACAAAGTTTTAATACTTTAAATTGCCACAATTTTAGCATTGTGCTTTAATCATGTGGAAAGTTGCTAATGGCACACTGATTGTTGGTACAAGTGCTTTCCATGTTATCATATATTCAGGCTTTTTCAGAAGTGCTATATTATTAATTAACCTGACAGCTTCAGACTTCTCCCACATTTTTCTCACAGATAACTTGACTTATATTCCCAGTATATGATTTTAGATATAAGTGGGATATTTGGGATTCAGATATTGTTATCATTAAGTTTTCTGTGTCAATTTTTAACATATAGCTATGTCTACATTATAACTTTCTTATAACTGTTAGAGAACACTTCTTTCATGCTGTAGTTATTACGTTCACATAAATATGTTTGTAAACATTGTATGCTACCTCTACAGATGATGAACCATCTGACACTGCTGTTCCGTATGAAGCAATTACTGTAAAGGATGGGAGTGAGACCCCAAAAAAGAAAAACAAGAAACATAAGAAACACAAAAGTAAGAAGAAACGTAAGAAGCGCAAGGGTGAAAAGGAGAGTAGCTCTGAATCTGGAGTAGAGTCAGATGGCGATTCCCAAACAAGAACAAGGTGAGAGGTTTAGTTGCTTGGCAACGCTGAATGTGTTTTTTTTTTTTTTTTTTTTTTTTTTCTTGATGCTTTTAGATTCTTTTAAATTAAAAGCAAATATTTTCCTTTTTTACAGCGTGAAAAAAGATGGCTCATCTAACCCTGAGGCTGATGATCATGCGAATGCCACAAAAAACTGCACGGAAGGTATGTCCATGTTCTGGCAAGTTATATTTATGCACAAGTTGAAACCGATTTACTGTGAGTTTTAATTTGAAATTCATCATTTGTAAAGTGAAAGCACATTATATGTGTCTTTACAGACCTCAGTGATGTGGAAGCTGATGCCAAGGTTAAAAAGCAGAAACATCGTGTTGGGAAAAAGAAGAAAAAAAGAAAACGGAAAGAGGAGGAAAAGCAGGAGAAAAAGTCCTCATCTCGCTCAAGATCGGCGAGTACCTCAGCATCAGGGTCAGAATCAGAACCAGACTCCAAACAATCACAAAAATTGCAGGTGACATCTTTAAAGTTGGACAGGAAGTCCCCTATCACTGCAGCTAAATTTCCAAAAGACAAATTTAAAGATAACACACCCCAGTTGGAAGATAAAAAGAGAGAAATGATTTCCGATCATACTAAAGAAGGAGGAAGTTTAAAATTAGAAGTGAGAAGAAAGATGTCTCCTGAGACTTCACATGCACTAATTGCAGAGAGGGACGTTAAAGTGGAAGCTGTTGGTGAACATGAAAGTTTTAGCAAAGCGCAAGAACTTCCTGATATTATTCCTAAGCAAGAGAATGTGCACAAAGAGCAAGCTGTGCAGAAGGACCTCTCAAAGGAAGCAAATGGGAATCAGAAAGAAAAGAAAAAACACTCCCTCTCTAGGTCAAGGTCACGATCGCTTTCAGACACTAAAGGGAAAAAATCTAAACACAGTCGCTCTAGAACTCCAAAACAGTCATCGAGTAAATCAGGACGTCATAATGATAGATCATCTTCAAGGGACAGGTCTGTGTCTGCCTCTGGCGGGAAGGATCGAACAAAACGAAAAAGCTCAAGGTCTCCATCAAAACGGTCACCGTCTAAAGTAACAAAGAAAACTGAACGCAGGTCAAGGTCGCTCTCTGGAAGAAGAGCATATCGCTCCGACTCAAGGTCCCGCACAAGGAACAAAAGATCAAGGACTAGGTCTCCACGACGTGGTCATCGTACAAGATCTAGGTCAACTGGAAGACCAAGACGTTCACGCTCAAGATCAAAACAATCTATTTCTCGGCGGAAGAATCGGCACTCAAGATCACGGTCCAGATCTGTACGGAGAGGAAGACACTCAAGGTCCCGCTCTCGAAAGAGGACGCCTGTTTCTCGAGCGAGGCGGTCCAGGTCTAGATCTGTCAGAAGAGCAAGGCGAACACGCTCCAGATCCGTTGTGGTTCTTAGGCGATCTAGATCACGCTTAAGAAGAAACAAAAGATCTAGATCCGCTCATAAAAAATCAAGTTCAAGAAGCCCAAGACGTCGAAGTAAGTCTCAGTCCCCTCAACGCTCCAGGCCCTCTGAGTCACGTTCTCCTGCAGCCCGTCAAAGGACGTCAAAATCTAGGAGCCCTCATAGCACAAAGTCAGAGTCAGTATCTCCTCAACGACATAAAAGATCAAAGTCACGGACATCTTCACATAATTCAAAGTCTGAATCCCCAAAATTAAGAAGAACTAAAAAGCAAAAAATCAAACGGTCAAGGTCAGTTTCTCAGAGACGCAGATCAAAATCTATTTCCAGGGACCGACAGTCATCAGATAGAAGTATATCCCCTACCAAGAAAGCACACTCTAAATCTCCGACTAAAGAGGAAACGTCCTTAAAGGATAAGAGTTTAAAAGAAACCTCAGAGACTAAACCGCTAATTGTGGATGCTGTGGAGGAAAATTTAGAAGTAAAAGGGACAGCAGAGTCAAGTCAATGGAAACCAGTGACTACTGAATGTGCATCTGTGCAAAATCCATCAAATGAAGACATAACATCATCAGAATGTGACACACAAATAAAAAAAATCAAGGAAGAGCCTGAAAATCCCCCTGAATATGAAGGAAGACCAAACCGATCCAGATCTTTGTCCTCGGAGCCAGTTCCTCAATGTGGTACTGCAAGATCAGATGAAGATGATCGATCAGGGAGCTCACGATCACCTTCACCAAGTAAAATAAAAGAATCAAAGTCCTCCAACAAAACATCACCTGTTCAAAAAAAGCGCTCCAGATCAGTTTCATCCACACAGAAAAGGAGATCCAAGTCTAAATCTGTCAGTAGCAAGAGGAGGTCAAGGTCTCCTGTAAGAAGACGCAAGTCTCGGTCTCCCTCACATAGTCGTAAAAGGAGGACAAAATCTCGGTCACCTGCTCGGAAAAGAAGATCAAGATCAGCCAATCGAAGGGCAAAATCAAGATCGAAATCTCACACAAGAACAAAGCGCTCAAAATCTAAATCCCCCAAGCGGAAACGGTCAAAGTCTAGATCGCCAGCTCGAAAAAGGAGGACCAAGTCACGTTCCCCTGCAAGAAAGAGAAGATCTCGTTCACGGTCAAGAGCTCGTCAGTCACGATCCAGAAGATCACGCTCTGTTTCACGTCGGAGGAGACCAGCATTTCGTGGGCGATCTTTTGATAGACGAGATCGATGGAAACGTGAACCAAGCCACTCACCAATTTTGATTCTCCGTAAGAGGAGGTCCACCTCAAGATCTCGACGCAGTTCTAGCAAGACGCCACCACGTCTTACCGACTTAGGTAAATATACTCTTTGCTTGGCTCCCTTTTCTTGTTAGTATAAATAATATTAAAGTTGACTTCAAAACAATAGCAAGAAATATGTGTTTACGTAACTTTCTTTAATTGCTGCTTCAAACAGATAAAGATCAACTGTTGGAGATTGCGAAGGCTAATGCTGCTGCAATGTGTGCTAAAGCCGGAATGCCCATACCTGAAAGTCTCAAGCCGAAGGCAATTCTACAGTTACCTCTGCCAACCCCAGCTCCAGCCCCCTTGTCTTTGCCCCTGCCACTGCCTATGCCCAATTTACCTATGAATCTGCCCATGGGTATACCAGGTATGCCTTCAATGCCAAACATGACAATGAATGCGGCCATGGCAAGTATGACTGCGGCGACAATGACTGCTGCTCTTTCAAATATGGGTGCCCTGGCCTCTATGCCCCCGATGCCCCCACTTCCTACCATTACCAACAAGCCCCCTTCAGCACCCACACCTAATCTGGCCAGTATTGAGGAGGTGAAGAGGAAAGTGGCTCAACAAGCTAACAGCATTAGCATCAAGGAGTTTACAGAGGTGAGATTTGTTTGTGAACTGCTATCCCAGTTGCTCAGTGAGTCATAGATTATATACATATACTGGGTTCAGTAAGATTTTTTGTAAATTTAATTAATACTTTAATACTAAATTAATTAATACTTACAGTTGAGGTCAAAAGTTTACATCCCTCTTTCAGAATCTGCAAAATTTGTATTATTTTACCAAAATAAGAGGGATCATACAAAATACATGTTATTGTTTATTTAGTACTGACCTGAATAAGAAAGATGAGTCCCTTGTTTGTCCTGAACAGCTAAACTGCCTGCTGTTCTTAGCAATAAACTTTTGGCCTCAACTGTATTTATTCGACATGGATGCATTAAATTGATCAAAAGTGACAGACTTTTGATCAATTTAATCAATAAAGTAAAGACTTTTATAGTATTGGAAAAGATTTCCATTTCAAATAAAGGCTGTTCTTTTGAACTTTATTCTTCAAAAAGAATCCTGGAAAAGGTGTACTGTTTCTACAAAAATATTAAGCAGTACTGCTGTTTTCAACAGAAAAGACCTGTTTCTTGAGCACCAAATCAGCATATTAGAATGACTTCTGAAGTATCATGTGAAAATTTAGCTTAACCATTGCAAGAATGAATTAGATTTAAAAATATTTTCAAAAATAATTTTCTTTTATAAATTTTTCACAATAATACTGTTTTACTGTACTTTTAAATAAATGCAGACTTGGTGCACGTAATACACTTATTTTTAGAACATAAAAAACTTAACAAGCCCTAATATGTCTATTTGAAACCAATCCTGTTAATATCAGTTCTAATTTTTTTCGAATCATTTTTTTTTTTTTTTAAGAAATGTAAACAGATTGCAGAGAGTAAGGAGGAGATGAGTATTGCACGGCCACATGTTTCAGATGATGATGATGATGAGACACGGGTGAGTATTTATGCTTAAATTTAGAGCAGCAAAAGTATGTGCAAGGGTTGAAACAAAATGTATGGTGTAATATTGTTTTTGGCCAAAATTTTAATTGCAGTTTTATTTATTGGCCTCCTAGATTTAATCATGTTCTGTCATTAACTAATTTAAACATTTTCTGTCTTGGTTGCTTGTATTTACCTCTTGTTTATGTTTTTAACTATTTTGTAGTAACCCACTATCCTTCTGCTGCATCTCGTATATAGTCCTGATGATGGACACCTGTGGCTCGTATTTGTGAAAAAGGATGATCTCTGCCAGAGGATTGCATCCATCATGTAAATTAATAATTTGTTTGCTCAGAGGAGAAGGGCATTTGAGCATCTGGACACTTGAAACTACATTGATTTCAGTTATCATTAAATTGTCTGTTGTTGGAACAGCTGCAAGCAGCAATCTTTTTTTTTTTTTTTTTTACCGTAGACTAAAAACTACCAGATTAGACCATTCAGTATGTCTAAGGAGGTAAAGTGTAAAACAGACATAGTACCTTCCCAGACTGACAGTGAAACCTTTCGCTTTCAGGCTTTTTACCTTCACTACACATGGTGCCTCTTGATACCATGAAGAAGGACCTCTGGTAGATTTAACTCCGATTTATAGGTTTACCTAAAACAGAAAAAAAAAAAAAAAAGATTTGGGTGACATTTTGGGGGTGCAGTTTAGATCACAGGTCAGGTCTGTTGGTACACACTTTCAGAGCTTTCTGTTAACATACAGAGACATGATTATTTTAGGAGTGTTTTTTTTTCTGTCTTTTAAAATTTATGAAGTGTTAATCACTTGTTTAAATACATCGGTGAAGAGAATTGTGTTTGTTCCTTAACACTTTTGTGAACTTTTAAAGCAAATTAAATGTTGAGGTTCAGAGTTGTGGCTGTACTTGACTGCTATACTTAATGGATGATGTTTGCATTGATGTGCATTGTAAGGGTTCTGACCACAGACTTTCTTTAGTTACATTGGTTAAACCTTGCTGTGCTGCTTGCCGGTAACTGACATTGTGGTCTGGCTTTATCTAAAAAGAAAATGTCACTCATTGATGAGATTAAGGGTTTCTTTTCTCATTTTTAGTGCATATAGTGCATCCTTGTAAACGACAGACCATGATGCAGTTGTGTGGTATACAATGCTGTTTTATCTTTGTGACTGAATTATTTGACCCAGCATTGCTGCAGGATGGGATGCTGTATTTTCAGGAGTGAGAACATGTCACCCATAACTATTCTAGATAAGGTCTGAGTAAAATGCATATGATTTGCAAAAGATTATTGTTTAGACACGTACTGTAAGATGTACTGTATATTGTGTAGGTGTGCATTTTATTTGGTTTTTTTTACCTCTCCCATCCACTGTGTTCTATGGTGGAGACCACTTTACCAATTTATCTAAAAAGAAATGTGATGGCATTAACTCTTAAGGTCAACACACAAAGATTAATGGTTAAAAAGAGTATGTTCAACATGATGGAATGTTCCAAACAGCTTTTAGATTTGGCACTGTATTGTTGTCCACATTTTAGAAACGATACAAACATCAATCCAGACCTTTACACTTCATTAGATTAATATTAACAGATTTCAAACTAGGAATTTAAAGTATTGTGAATTATAATATTTTGTTTTGCCATTATTGTTCATTTTTAAGGGATGGTTCACTCACAAATTCAAATTGTCATTTACTCATCATGTTGTTTCAAACCTGTATGAATGTCTTTATGCAGAACACAAAATAAGATTTTGAAGGTTTGGATAAACATGACGATGAGTAAATGATGACAATCTTCCATTTCTGAACTATCCCCTTAATTAGAAAATGTATGAAATGAATATGGCTAAGTTGAAGTCTCCTTAAGGATAGTATGAAAAAAGTTCTTCTCCATCTAAGGTACAAGCCCACATTCCTTGTATAAAATGTGAAACATCCTCGGTTTTGACAGCATTTTTATCCTTTCCATCACCTTATATATAATGGCACACACTTTGTATATAATGCAACTTCAAATATTAAAGGCAACAATCTACATGACTCTTGAAAATGTGTTTTCTTTTCTAATCCGTTATATTGGAAAAAATTGAATTACTTAAAAAATCTTTAAATCAAACACGGGGGGGGGGCCTTATAGTACAATTATCACGCTATCAGTCCTGTATTATCAAGGACAGCACATCTTTAGCTACTTCGTACATGACTCTGATAATCTCTTTTCAGGTACAGTAAATGTAAAGTCTATATTATACAAATTCTTGCATGTCAAAATGTTGTTCATTCAGTAATTCTTTATCTCTACAATATCAACAAATGGAATTGCTGTCTGTTTGAGTGGCCTATAATTTACTTTATTTAAAAGATGACCCATTTTAGTGTACAAATGTCTTCAATAAGACAAAAACGTCCTGATAATTTGATTCAAAGGACGATTCCTCATTCCGCGCCGCTAAATAGCATTAGCCGTTCGGTCTTGTGCAATCTATGGAAGTAAAGTAAACGGTCAAACTATAATTAGTTAATAAAATTCCCCGCTCAGTGGTTTAAATCATATTTTATGCAACTTGTTTCTAAATTCTGTAGTTATTTTCAGGGATGTCTTACCGCCTCCTGCTGGAATAACTGAATATGTCGATTAAAGGAAACGGGAAGTTGTCGAATGCTAATGCTAACGCCGATTGCTGCTTTCCGCAAATGAAGGGTTGCATCGAGATTACTTATTTTTTTTTACATAACACTCAGGTTAAACATCTAGTTTAAAGTTTAAAAGAACAATTGAACACGTCAATGCCGATATATAAATCGTCGTTTAAGGATAGTGACATATTCATGCAGAATAAACAGATAGCTTAGCTTGTCACGCCATATGATTATCACCAGTTCTGTAGGAATTAAACATATTTTACGACCTGGACAGTAACGTTAGTTTCCTATCTGTTCCCATATTTACATTATGCAGCAGTCGAATAATGAGGACAGTGAGGCCACCGTGGACGTGCATTTTACAGACCTGACTGATTCACTGGTGGCCTGGAAAGTACCTGTGGATGTTTTTGCCATTGAAAACCCTTTAAGAGTGAGTAATATTGAGTTCACACTCCTGTAGCCCTCTCGAGAATCTTATTTAGGCTAGTAGACATACATGTATGACCCGCGTACAGATGTATTTAAGGAATAATATGTTCATAATAACTTTAATATGCAAGAAAGTCACTGCATTGAATAACAAAATATCAAAGTAGCATATATGTTAAAGAAACAATACCAGCAGACTGTTTAAACAAAACATCTCACAAAAAAGAAGTGTGCTTCATTTTAGATTATAAAGCAATAGATCAACTGTATTTGGACACTGTCTTGTCAAACATAGGCCTAATTAATTTCTAATTCTGAAAAACTGTATTTGGACTCTTTCTTGTCAAACATATAGTGGACATCCATATTTAATATGGTGAATTACACAAAAATAGTTTTAGACGCATCATTTGTTTACTTGGTTTGACATTGTGATATCGAATGCAAAAAATGCATTTGGCATAGCAAAAAAGGGATTTGTTGGCCGCACATCCATACTGCAAATGTGACCCTGGGCCACAAAACCAGTCTTAAGTCGCTGGGGTATATTTGTAGCAATAGACAAAAATACATTGTATGGGTCAAAATGATCGATTTTTCTTTTATGTAAAAAATCATTAGGACATTAAGTAAAGATCATGTTCCATGAAGATATTTTGTAAACTTCTTACCGTAAATATATCCAAACATAATTTTTGATTGGTAATATGCACTACTAAGAACTTCATTTAGACATCTTTAAAGGCACCCTCAGATTCCAGATTTTCAAATAGTTGTATCTCGGCCAAATATTGTCCGATCCTAACAAACCATACATCAATGGAAAGCTTATTTGTGTATAAATCTCAGTTTTGAAAAATTAACACTTGAGACTTGTTTTGTGGTCCAGAGTCACAAATGTCTTTTCACTTTGTCCAAAAGATGCTCTGTTGGATTGAGATCTGTTGACTGTGAACTCATGGAACCAGAGAGAACTTGCTTTGTGACAAGGGACTTTATACCACGTAATCTTCACAGTAATCTTATTTAATAGACCATAAGAAGATATAATCTTTTTCCTAATGATATGATGCAAGCATCAAATTTGATGATTAGGCATTTGTTATATGGTTGAATGTCTGTAACTTGGAAAAGACTGGCTTTTTTGTTGGTATAGTGTCACAACTAGTAACCTCTTAGTTTTTGGAATATTTATGGAAATTTGGACATCAGTGGTGTGACTTTAATTTCCCTGAAAGCTTCTTTGTTCCTCGTCGTAAAAAAGGAAAACAGGAACTCGCGGAAATAACATTGTCATTGTAAAAGTGTTTGAATCGATCCAGATTTTTTTGTGTGGTTTTGTTCCATATCGTTTATCAAAGTGAATCATTTAGCTCAATACACTCTTTGTCCTGAAAGTGTAGCCTCACATACTTCCTCCATAATTTCTTTAACGTCAGTTTATGATGTATTGAAATAGTAGCCGTGCTTTCAGGAAATGGAGACGTATTATAAACCCGCTATGTCCCTTGAGTTTAGCTCTGAAATATTGAAGTGCTTTACAAGTCAAGTAGCTGAGTGAATAAACAAAGCAATAAATAACAAAGCATATTGCTCTCATTTGTTTGCCATTTTTCTACAAGATGATTATGACATTGCAGTGGTGAATGGGTGTTGTTTGTCTTGGCTGAAGAAATTTTCCACTTGACGTCACCTTTGTTGAGCTGTTACACAAATCCTGGCCATCAGACAGCCTTAAGTCAAGTTGTAGACATTGTTATTATAATGTAGAGCAATGACCTGTTGTTTCTCCTGCCCTTTTTTATATAGTTCAACTCAGAGATTGATTTACTACAGTGACGCACGACAGGTTTTTGTCAGTTTATCTGTTGATAAATGAGCATTTGTTAAGGAGATTTTTAGACTTAATACACAAAGCAAGCACTTATGTCCAAAGACTTGGAGTTGTCTATAGCACAAGTAGGTTATTTTTGAGCTTAGGCAACAGGTTTCTGGTGTGAGCAGTTTTCCAAATAGGATGGAAACCTTGAGTTAAATGGAAATGGGATGAGAGCATAATAGTGATAGGAAAATAGTCTGCTGTTGAGAATGGAGAAAAATTGGAAAATCTGTTCCATTGTGTTTTGCAATGTGGAAACAGGAAGCAAGTTCTAGGACACGTATTACAATGTGGATGCAAATATGATTGGAGAAGAAGGTCATGTTACCACCATAGACTTATACATAGAGGTGGGGGGTCAGCCTCACAAATATTCTGTTAGAGGTCATTCAGTAGAGCTTTTCAATGGTAGATCCTTAAATAAATTGGTCTCTATTCTTGAACACTTGAGCCATGTATGGAACTGATGTAAATACGATATACGCTATATAATTGCATATCAATTAAATTGTGGGGAGAGTTTACTCAAAAATGAAATTTGTTTCTTCTGTTGAACACAAAAGAAGAAATTTTGAAGAATGTGGGTAATCAAACAGTTTCTGGTCCATATGGACTTCCATAAGATTTTTTTATTAATGTTTATTGTTTTTTGGCCATGCAGTGGAAGTTAAGGGTCACCAAAACTGTTTGGTTTACGAACATGCTTCTCTGTTTTTGTTTAGAATACAGGTTGGAACTACATTAGAAGGAGTAAATAATGACAGAATTTTCATTTTTGTATAAACTGTTCCTTTAATTGTGGTAAGCCACTCGTACACTTTAATTGGCTGCATGTTCGTACGCACAAGTTCCACTGGAACACACAATTTCTTTTTGCATTTTCAGCAGTTCTTTGCTTGTATTTTGAC
This sequence comes from Barbus barbus, assembly GCF_936440315.1. Taxonomy (NCBI): domain Eukaryota; kingdom Metazoa; phylum Chordata; class Actinopteri; order Cypriniformes; family Cyprinidae; genus Barbus; species Barbus barbus. Next base: position 23,649,495 of record NC_136738.1, read on the forward strand.
GTGGCTGGTTTTTTAAACCTCCATAATGCAGATGATCATCATTTCTGCTCAAGTGAACAATCTTGATTTCAGAACTTATCATTGTGGTGTCATCTTACAGTGGCACAGCCGTAAACAAACTACTGCACAACACGCAGTTTTGTGATCCACCTGGAGCATGCTGCTTTTCCTCTGTTTAGGCTGTTTTCAACACAAGCTAATGGCAATTTAACATCAGATGAGGTCTAAAGTCCTAAAGGGACAGCCAAAAATCACTTTCTTGTCACATTTACCATACTCTTGGCTTACGATACACATTTTGTTCAAGCTTACACATGTACAGACTAACAAGTTCTTGTCTGTTGTCAAGCATTGAATTTATTATTTACTTCTTTATTAGTTAATTTAGTTTCACTATTAGTGGAATATTTTCCACTGGTTTCACCGTCTAATTTTTCTGGAAGCAATAAATGTGTCAAAATGTGTTTTTTGAGGGGTTATTCATAGTCAGCTGGTTGTCTCATGATGAAAGAATCCACTTTGGTTGTTACTTTCTGTGGAAAGTCTGGAAGGAGTTTTGACACTTGCTGTGTGCGACATGGCCCCTCGAGCAGTCATAAACTCAGCTTGGTGTCTAGTCAGTGGAAAATGTTAGCTGTTCTCTTAAAAGTGTCAGATGAATTGACATTCCCTGAGCAAACCCATTCTAATATCATAACCTAAGCCAGAGTCTTATAAACAAAACACTGACTCATTTAGAAAGTTGGAACCCACTTCCTGAATTGGTGCTTCAAAATATGAAGTGTGCCATTTAAGTGGACAAGTGGGTGATATCAGCCTGTAGAAAGTCATGCTCATAGTTACTGAAAACTTGATATGGAGCAAAGTTCTGACCTTAACCTCAGGTCAGTTTTGCTCTTTGTACCTTGTGCCATGACCCATATCCCACCTTTACACACATTTCTTGATGATGACCTAATTTGCCATTAAAGTGACAGCAGGTGCTTTTCCATTACATTGATGGCAAATAATAACTCAATTTGCTATTACAGTGACATAAAATAATTACTTAATTTACCCTTACATTGGGGTTAGATAAGAATTTAATTTGCCATTTGACTAAATAATGATCCAGTTTCCTGATACTTTGATGTCCACTGATAATCTGGCATTACATGGTACATTTCATTTACCAATACATTGATGCTAAATATAGGAAATTAATTTCCTTTACACTGAAAAAGTAAATCAAATTAAGGCAAAGTTTAAAAATATTAATATTATTATAAATACTTTTAAAAACGTATTATTATTTATTTATTGGTGTCATTTTTATGTTTTATAGTCCTTTTATTTGTTGTTACTTTGACAGTAAAGAAGAAACTAAATGTATCATTGCAGTGACAATAGCATGATTTGCCATTGCTTTGATGGACATAACCTATATTTGTGGCTTCTAGCTACTTAAAGTTGATGAATTCAGCTGTTTGTGTTGTATGCTTCTGAATGGAACAGAATGTTATGCATAATAATACCTTTTGCTTTCCACCCGTATACAAGCATAAATAAAATACAGCAACACAACTATGCTGTCCTGTGCACCATTTTCCACCCTGTATTCCTTTTTGTTATAATCTGGTTTCATTTTTTTTGTTTTTCCATTCCCTAATGAGAGGCCTTGTTCCACTGGAACTGGATTCCCAGCTTTTGGACTAAAAACATCTGCACATATGACTGACAGATGCTTATGGCTGCTAGTGTAGACATCTCTGTTCTTATCTCAAATAGGAAAGCTTTTACCAGATAGAGAGGGGAAAATTTGAGTGAAAGGCATGGGGAGAATTTCTAGTATGTTAACTTCAGGGTTTTATTTAATTTGAGAAAATGGATAGATAAAAGAAATGTGAGTTTCAGAGTTAGTTCTGTCCAGGTCAGTAATATTTATATGGAAAGTAGTAGGCTGCAAATGAATGTTTTCTATTTTAATATAGTTATTTTAAATGTAATTCATTCCTGTGATGGCAAAGCTGTATTTGCAGCAGCCTTTACTCCAGTCTTCAGTGCCACATGATCCTTTAGAAATCATTTAGGCCTAAATATACTGATTTGGTGCTCGAGACATTTCATATTTTCAATGTTGAAAACAGCATTGCTTAATATTTTTTGTGAAACTGTGATGCATTTTTTCTACAATTATTTGATGAATAGAAAGTTCAAAACAACAGCATTTACTCTATACTATTTTTTTTATTATTAATATACTTTTTGTAACTTTGTAAGTCTTTACTGTTACTTTTGAGCAATTTAATACATCCTTGCTGAACAAAAGTACTAATTTATTTAAAAAAAATATTACTGACCCCCAATAGTATAAATAATATCTGGGGTTTTTTTCTTATTTTTTCTCTCAGGTTTTATATATCTTAATTGTTTTGCTATACACTTTTGTATACTGCAGTCATTGTTAACTGGTTGTGCTTCAGGTAGAAGATTGTGGTGACCCAACACAGAAGAAAAGTTTGTTTTTGCTCATTGTGTCAAAGTGTTATTATTTGCATTTTATTATATTGTTTAATTATAGCATTAGTTTCCCTTCTACTGGCCACAACCCACAGTTCTGTGACCTATTTCTTGGGTTGAGAACTTCTGTTTAATAGTGTTGTTAGCAAGCCTTTAAATGTAGAGGATATGTTTACCTTGATACAGAATTACAGTTAATCTCTGTGCATCAGCTGCACCATCATCAGTTTCTGTATAGTTGTGTGTACACAGGAGACTAAGAGAATGTGGATCATGTTTGTATTGCCTGCGAGACTCTGAGAAAATAAAATCATGCAGACGTGTTAAAAATAAGCCAGACGTGATAACTGAATGCTACTTAAACAGATAGAAAACGAAAAGCTGCTCTTCGATAATAATGGGTCAAATCCGCTGCCCCTGGAGCCAGACAGGAGAAAACGAACACCCATGGAAAGTATGCTGCGTGGAGCGCTTGATAACACAGCTGCCCTTCTGCCCAGCTCAGCTGATTTAGATTTTCCATCACGATGGGAGGGGCAGCATGAAAGAGACCTACTGTGAGATGAGCGATACAGATCATTGTTTTACCACACTGCATGTCCTGAAATGGTATGACTGAATTGAGCAGAGATTGGCCGAATTGGATCTGAGCTGCATGGAAAGCAGTAGCGCATCGTTTCCAAGACTTGCACTCTCAGGGTGTGTGTGTGTGTGTGTGTGTGTGTGAGTCTGTGATTAGTCAGCAGAGCCATTCGTTTCAGTACAGAATGGGAAAGTGGGGCGGAGCCTGCAAGCCGAGTCACCCCTCCCTTGCAGTGGGCAGAGCCTGTTGTGCAGCTGAGAGGGGCCTTTATATAAAAGGAGACGGATGAGTGAACTGCAGTCTTACGAAGCTTTCAAGACGTTTGATCAGTGGTGTAGGAGCACAGACCATTCCAGAAGATTCTGTCTCAACAAAGCAGTGTCACGTGACCACACAGGGGGGTTTATTTTCTGTGCATTGCTCAGTTTGACCCATTTCCTTTGTGAAAACGCTCTAGGCTCACTGCTGGACTGAGACCGTCTGAGAAGGACAGGAAGAAAAGCAGAAGCGAAGAGGGTGATATCGAAGCATTTGTTTCCTGAAGCAGGCGTCATTCGTGTCACGCTGGGGAAGGCAAAACGGACGCATTTCAGCCCCTCCTGCCCTTTACATTCTCTAACCTCTCAAGTCCTGCGGAAGATCCGTCAACGGGCTTCAGTCATGCACCTGAAAACCTTGAAGTGTAACCCTTTCTGCCTTATCGCTTCCTTGGAGGATCCTGATATGTTTAACAGACCTGAGCAAAGGGTAAGGCTTCATTGTCATGGCGCCTTACAATATCAGAATAGCTTTAAATGCTGGAAGTCAAACTGCTAGAAAGCCATGAATGAGATGATAGAACAGATGGTAGAAAGCTGATAGAAATCGTCTTTATTGATGCCAACTTGATTTGTGCTTTCTGTGTGGTATGTGGTTGACTAAATGACCTACTTGTGTATGATATATGTATTTAGCTGATGATCTAGTTTGTTGGTTGTGGTAGTAGTGGTTAGGTCATGGAATAAGATGCTGTGGGAACATTTAATGAGCGTTTGGCTGAACAGTTTGGGGGTTTTGTATCTGACGTAAGCTCTTACGCACACTACACCTATGCACAATAGGAATAACCCAGGATTTGTGGATCATACTATATTAAATCTCTGCATAGCTTGAAATGGTCCATCAGGACTCTTTCTGTCAGGTTCATCTGCGTGTTCACAGCATGCAGTAAGTCTCTGTTACCTTGGAAACCAATATCTTGCCGAGCACTGACAGACGTGGTCATTTTTAGGATGTGCATTAGATTAGTACTGTGTGCGTCAGTACGGTTTAATATAGAAGTGTTTACTGAATATCAATCTGGCAGTATCCCCAAAAACAAGCTAAATGGATTCGCCACTATAATGTCTTGCAAGCGCAGGCTCACCACAGGGTGGTGGGTAAAATGGTTAGAAAGGTTGCCAGTCTGACTTGGAGCCTAAGTGGGGCCAGACTTAAAACCTGACCTCAGATTGCTCCACAGGGAATGTGTTTTTGTGTGCTCCGGAGTCACATGCAAAATGTTCCTTTCTTAATTTCTGTTTCCATGAAGATGTAAAGTCAACTGTATTCACTTGAGATATTTTCATCTCATCCACAGGCAAGTTTTGAGGATCTATTCCGTGCCTTCGACCGAAACGTCACTTTCCAGTTCTTTAAGAGTTTTCGTCGGGTGAGAATTAACTTCACCAATGCTCTGGCTGCTGCAGAGGCAAGAGCAAAACTGCACAAAAGTGATTTGAATGGCAGGGAAGTGCGACTCTATTTTGCACAGGTATGTCATTTTAAATTTAGCCTATAATATATATATATAGCATATAATACATTTATTTTGTTGAATAATAATAATCATAAAACATTTTTCATATTTTTCACACGCACACATATATATATATATATATATATATATATATATATATATATATATATATATATTTGTATAATGACTTCTAACCTGTAATGTCTTTCCTCTTTTGCGTCAGGGTTTATTTTGCACTAATGACCAACTTGACTGTGCATTATTATTTAATTATTACTGTTTATTTTAGCACACCTGGTTAGGGCTACAGTATTCTGATTATTACAAAAACCTCTCTTTTTCCACCTTGTTTTCTTTCTAGTCTGTGCACATTGGCAGTCCACACCTGGAACCTCCTAAACCAGATAAGCAGTTCCTCCTGTCCCCTCCACCGTCGCCTCCTGTTGGTTGGGAGCAGTCAAAGGACGCCACACCTGCCATTAACTACGACCTTCTGTGTGCCATTGCCAGACTAGGGCCAGGTATGAAACACATTCCTAAATTTAATTATTTTCTGAATGTTCCATTCTTAAAAAAAAAAAAATAGGTCAGTGCATAAATTAATTAAATTTGACCTGCTTTACACATCTAATAATAAATTCTGTCTGTTTGACAGGTGAGAAGTATGAACTCCAACCAGGAACTCCCACCACTCCCAGCGTGGTTGTTCATGTTTGCGAAAATGATCAAGAAAGCTCAGGAATTGAGGAGGAAATAGATGGAGGCAGACGTCCACGTCCAAAAATCATCCAGACCCGTCGACCAGAATACAGTTCCTCTGTCATGCAGTGAGCTTAGGGAAGCTCTCGTTGTGCCATAATCTTTGCTTTACTATCACAGGACCCTCTGGGGATCTGCCATGGCATGCAGTTGGTCCTCCAGACCACTAGAGGACACCTTAAGACAGAACCTCAGCCCTGTGAGGAACGACATAACGTATATGTCCACCATCTCACAGGGCAAAGGGGTTCATTGCATGCATTCGATGGTAGAGTGTAGAGACTCATTTTTCTGCAGGCTGGGGGTTTTCAAGAATACTTTCGTTGGTAATTGTGGCCGTGGAGAACATGAGTCTCCTATTGTGTAGTGTTTTTGTATTTTGGGAAGCATGTTGAATCCCAGTCAGTGAGTGTGATAATATGATTAGATTATTTCTTCTTAATTTAGCTTGATATTTTCAGGCTCCTATTTAATGAATACTTGTGTGAGATTACTGGAACTTGAACTAGAGTAAATGCTGACAATGAAGTAAATATTTTTGTCATAAAATTTGGGGGGTAATTTTTCCCATTCAAATGGCAATTGTAAGTCTCGTTCCACCATGTGCCTCAGCATGTTCCTAAATTACGAATCACGAATAAGTGCTCTCGTATACTGTTTTATTTTTTGTCTAGATGTATAGAGCTTTAGATTCAGTTATACAAAAGTCCATTGTTTTAACAATTTTAATAAAACTCAAAATGGCCCAAAGTAGTTCTTTATCCGTTAGGATGTACCGAAAGGCATGGTCCTCAAGTTCATGCACTTGAGTCATTTGTAGGACCATAACACTGTAATTAGTTTTGATGGAAGACTGTTACACACTTTACCAGGATGAACACCAATTGATTTTATTACATTGAGCTTAATAATGTATTTCTGATGCCTTTTACTTTTTATGTCTGTATATAATGGTATATGCTGTTTTTTTACTTGGTTTTGAAAATGCCACTGACTTGGCAATGGCTTGGGTGTTTGTCCTGTCATACATAAATAACAGCCATAACATGTCATTAAAATGTTTTTTTTCTTCAAAGTCGTGCTGTCCTTTTACCCTTTAAAAAAAAAAAATTGTATTTTAGTTTGTGAAATTGTAAGTGTTCTGACTTTCAGCCCACATTCCTTGAGTTTTATGCGTGTAGCCATTTTCAAAAGATGACTACGCATTCATCCAGTATGCTGGTATCGCAGTAATGACGCAAATCGAGGACTTTTCAAGGTGATGTCTCTTTTTTTGCCTTGAAATAGAATCTGTGAGTCTCGAATGCCTGGCTGTCTCAATGTAAACCATTGTTCCCACTTGCATGTGGAGTTATTAAACATCAAGGTCAAGCTGACAGTTGATAGAAATATGTACACTCCCCAGTGACTCATGCTCATCTCCACCAACATATCCTTTAACTAGCTTGTTAAAGTCAAAAATATAATTCTTTCCCACATTGGCTATTAATTAGGGCTGGGGCTGATCGGCGCAGGATCTGACCATGTCATTGGTTAGCTAGACTTATGTTCAGACCCAGACTTTCCCCATGTTGAAGCTGATGACCTTGACTTGTTTTAGATTAATTAAAGCTGTTGACATCTTAAGTCTCTCTATGTTCATAATGGGGTGGAACCATGATCTCAGATACTGTCCTGTCTTCCTTAGTGATTTTATTTTTTCTAGAAGAGCTACAGGGAGACTAGCAGGAAAGATCTGCGACACACTTTTTGGCTTCTTTCGCATTGAACTAAAACGTATTATTACCACCAAAAACTATAAGGTATGTATGTTATATTTATTTTATATTATATACCTTTCTCACTTGCTTAAAAATCAGTCTCAGTTTGTATATTTATACTGGACTGCTATGCTTTGACAATGAAAAAATATTGAAAAGTGCTGTGCTGCTTAATATTTTTTATGTAAAAAGAAAAAACTGCATTTATTTTTAAATCGTAATATTATCAATACCTTCAATGTCGCTTTTAATCATTTTAATGCACGATTTCTGAATAAAAGTAAATAATTTCTTTATTTCAAAATAAATGAATTTATTAAAAAAAAAAAAGGTACAGATCACAAGCTTTAAAACTGTCAATATATAATTACAAATTAATAAAAAAAAAAAAATGGTATGGCATTAGTATTTAGATCATGAGAACCAAATTCAGTCAAATGTGTTCAAACATTTGATCGGTTGTATATATTTGGCAATATTCCTAAATAAAAAAAATAAGCAAATGATGGATTCTATATCTGTTTTTATATATTGGGTTCGGTATCTATATCAACAGTGGGAAAAATGCTAGAGCAGAACTACACAGATGTCCACGCTCTGCTGGTATCCTGGTTGCAGCACTACATTAATGAGACATGGATGGTGGGAGCAGCTCCGTATGCACCGCCACATCATCCACATGTGCATCTGAGTGGAGCTCCGGTCCAAGATAAAGGTCACGGCATGATCTACATCTGTCTGATGGTGGGACTCTTTAGTTTCTTTACCTTTGGTATCATGTTAAGCTATATTCGCTCAAAGAAGGTGGAGAACTCACAGGATCCATATCATCAGTATATAGCTAAAGACTGGGCTAGTATAGCCTCTCCTGTGGTCATCAGCAACCCAGCTGCGCTCGGACAGCTTCCAGGGTACAGTGGAAGAGAGCAGGAGCAGGCCTAGATTAGTCGGTGACTTCTGTAATTTCTATACAGAATATATGCTTGATTTTCTGCTTCATTAAATTTAAAAAAAAAGTGTCACAGATCTTCATTATGTCAAAAATAAATCAAACAATTGAATTCTACACTCAGTTTGGTTTTATAAATGCCACCGGGTCATCTCACCTGCAGTTTCATGGCTACAATATCCCAACAAACACCAACCTTCAACAGATGTGGGATTTTGTGGATCAGTGTGTTAACCGTGTTTCCATTTGCTATAAAATGATCATGTTCAATTGGCTTTTATAAGGTCACGGAATGTTTGAGAAGTCTAATAGGATTTTCCAAGAATAACTTGCATGCTTGATCCTGAACGATTGTTTGTAATTTGTAATTAAATTTGTAATTAAAATAAATTTGGAAGTAAATTATTTTTATTAAGTGATTTTAGGGCCCTTTGGGACAAATGTTATAGTGTCAAAAAGACCAAGCCTCCTTATTACTATACATAATTACTATATTACATTAATATTTATGTCAAATAATTAACTTAATTTGTTCATATTAATAATTAATATTAAAGATCCATTTCACCCCAAAATCAAAAAAGAATTGTATAAGTTTTTGAACATGCATATAGATATTAATCAGAACAAATCTTTTTAAAATGGGTACTAATGAATTATTCTTGAGCACGATATAATAATTTCTGGAGGTTTATGTTACACTAAGTACTGGAATAATGACTGCTGAAAATTCAGCTTTGCCATCACAGATCAATCAATTACATAATAAAAAAATAAAAATATATATAATTTAATTTGTAATATTTTATTATGTAATAAAAAATAAATGTAATAAAATATAATAAAGATATTTTTTTTATATATGTATAGATAGATAGATAGATAGATAGATAGATAGATAGATTTTTCCTTTTTAGTAAAAATATGAAAATATTTATACATCAGCATGATAGTATTTATTTATTTATTATGGTCTTTAATTTTCTTCTAGTTTTTAATTAAACAAAATAATTGTTTCATACTGTATTACAGTTATAATAAAAACAAAGAAGGTGCAAAATAATCTTAATCACACTAATAATAACAGGCCAACAGGTGAAATACGACTCCGCATTTTATTGCAGTTTCATTTAAGAAGATTCTGCATCCATGTCTGAGGTAATTTGTCCTTGTCTGGTGTTCACCAGCTCTCTCTTAAGGCTGTAACGTACCATCTGCCTGCTCATAAGAGGCACAATCAGGTTGAAATTGTCCACTTCTTGTTGAGTTTCCCCAGTTCATCAGCAAAGACAGCGCAGTGCTCCTTCCACTGGAGGGTTTCTGAGTGTCTCATGGGTTCTCCCAGCCTGGCCCTGACCTCCTGCAACCTTGCCCTCATTTTAGCAATGGTTTCCATAATCTCCTTCTAAGCCACGATCTATTCAGGCTGGTAACCGTTGTCAATAAGGATTCTGTTGAGGTCCATATGGGTTATGATCAAACTTGTTGAGCGGTTTGCCAGTGCCACTGAGGTTTTGAAAGTCTCCACGGGTCATCGACTCCTGGATGAGGTCCTCAACCAGCCTCTCCACCGCCTGAGTGATTTTGATCTTCTTGCTGAGCAAACGTGCATCTCGGGCCACCATGGCTTCTTCGTCCGCTGCCGCCTTCTCCATCTCCTTCCGTCGATACTCCAGAACCTGGTCGGTGGCGCGGTCTATACGAAACTGTCGGTACTGTCGTTCTCTTTGGCTTGGAGTGCCAGAACCAATGCCTTCAAAACTGAGGTAATTTCTGTGTTGAGAGGCATTACTTTTAATTTTATCTTCCTCTTTGTCCTCCATCGATTGGGTATACTGTGAGGCTGACTTCTGCCGTGCAAGGCAGGAAAGAACAGCCCGATAGGCCTCCTGTATCTGGGAAAACAGAGCTGCGTCTGCTGTGGGAGCGCCGGAATCTAGATGATAGAGCTTGGCCATGTGTAGATAAGCCTCCTTGACCTCTGCAGCGTCGCTGGCTCCATCTTCAGGCAGCTGCAGTATACGGCTGATAGCTTCAGAACTGAAAGCTCGCAGGCTGAGGGAACAGTACAGAGGAAGGAGAGATCTGCGGAGGTCCCCGCTGTGCAACCGTAACAACATCCAGCAGCTCATTGTGCCTATATTGAGTATATAGAGTGGCAACACAAAAATAAATAAAATTCAGTTGACTCTTGTGTATGAAATTAACTGATTTAAAAACAAATTTTAAACCAAACACCAGTAAATGTCAGTTTTATAATTTTTTCGTTTTCAAATTTTAAATTTGTAAAACATTGTTGTGAAACCTGTAATACTTTACAGTGTTAAAGTGCTAATTTTACAAGCCAATACTTTTTGAGACAGATTAGATGAAGTTAACAAGGTACGAATGCTGTCACTGGTGCAGTACGTTTTCAAGAGGTACACCTTTGTACCTTATTTACTCCTAAAGGTGCCTATAAGTACTTTAAATGTACATAGTAGTACCTAAAATGGTACATATTTGTACCTCCCCAGTGACAGGTTTTGTACCTTTTTTTCTGAGAGAGTGGCTGTTTTATGGCGTTTTCAAAGAAAACCATCAAGCTTTTATTTTGGCCGAGAAACTGCCAATCAATTAGAGCTCATTTATATTTACATTTCATGTAGGTTTAGGACTAAAGTTAGCTAGATTTTTGCTACGTCAGATCTTTGCAGTGTTTTGTTAATGTTATAGTGCTATAATGTTTCTAGATGATATTTGGTGATATTGCCGACATACACCCCCAGTGTTATTGTCAAGTTTGTTGTAGCATAAAAGCTAATGTTCAAAACTAGCCTATGGACACTTTACGATAATGCAACCTAAATACAACACGAACAGGGCATATCTCACTGATTTAGCTCGGATTTCTCCACTGCAGAGTGAGTTAGGTCGGCATGTCTTTGTGTTTTGATTGTGCACTGGGGTTTGTTGTTATATATGTTGTTTTCAGGGCAAAGCGCGGTATAGAATTTGTCCTTTAGGTGGCGACAAATCTCAACAGCCACTTTGCAGGAAAATTCATAACTTGGTCTGATGATACACTTGGTCTGATGATTTCCCACTGAGAATGGGTAACACATTTCTATCTGGATACTTTCGGTCATGGGCCCTGTGTTACATACATCAAAATTAACATTTCATTACAAAAATCTAATTCACTTCCAATATATTCTTTACATTTTAATGCAAATATAAAACAAAATCCCCTTGTTGCCTGTTGATGGCAACATTAACCAAAGTTGCCCAGCAACATTGCTCAAAAAGTTGCCCTGTGTATCTTCAGCCTTAGGCTTCTTTCTCCTTAAAATATATATTTTTTAAATTCACTGTTTTATGTGCAGGACATATCTGCTGCAATCCTATTTGCACAGTCTGATGAAAGTCTGGCTGTTCTGTGAGACTTGCTTTGAGCTAGACTTTGAGCATACCTTTCAGGCTGGTTTTAGTTTTTTTTTTTAATAGTTTTAGAGTTCATTGTTTTCTACACCTAACTGCATAAATAAGTAATATTTATGATGTTAATGAACTGGTATTACAATTAATTAGCTAGACCCAGAAGACCATTAGTTCACTTTCTCTCCATCATTGACTACATGGTTAATGTGTGTTAATGGGTGGCCTGCATTCAGTGATTGCAAGTCTTTTTCCATATTGTGTTCATATGACCTTTCCTAAATTGGGCTGTTTTAGAAGCCAACCAATTTATGCACATGTAGTAAATTGTGGTAAATGAATTTATGACATTTTGAGGGATCTTTTGCATGACACTCCATGCATGCACTCTTGAATGAAAACCTGAAACCTTTATTTTGTACCTCATTAGACCTCTTGGTTATAATTAGTGAGTGAGTGAGTGAGTGAGTGAGTGAGTGAGTGAAGTGATGTGTAGCCAAGTATGGTAACCCATACTCGGAATTTGTGCTGTGCATTTAACCCATCCATGTGCACACACACAGCAGTGAACACACGCACCCAGAGCAGTGGGCAGCCAATGCTGCGGTGCCCGGTGAGCAGTTGGGGATTTGGTGCCTTGCTCAAGGCTCTCACCTCAGTCGTGGTATTGAGAGAGTGCTGGTTATTCACTACCCCCACCTGAGGACCTGAGACTCCACGACATTCGGGTTACAAGTCCGACTCTCTATCCATTAGGCCACGAGGTCCCCACCCCCTCCCATATATTATACATTATATCATCTCATATATAAAATGGCCTCTATTTGATGTTGTTTCTGAAACTAGCTTATTATATCAATTAGATATATTCAGACTGATATAAATACATAAGTTACAGAAGTTAGTGGGATCCATCTGGATGTTTGTATATTCCACTATCTACAATGCTAGATTAAAATGAAACAGATGTTTACATTCAAATTTCTCTATGAGTGTGATCTGTCATGTGAGTAAGCAATTGGTGAACTCGTTTGCCCAGAGGACCATGAGAGCTTTTTTAGCATCTCAGAAATCAATATTGTGAGATCAATGGGTCTCTACTGAAGTGCTTTTCCCTTGCACAATCTGTGTCACACATACACAGGGACAAAAGAACCGCAAAAAGGGCCACATAGACCTCACATCAAGGTTTGCAGCTGGAAAGAAGACTTAAAAATAACATTCAAAAAGAGCACTTCTAAGGATAGACTGCAAAATGACCAACTTCTCAGATGAAGATCTGGACAACTATTTGCAAAATCAGGTGACCTATTTATGCTGTCATGTGTGCAGAGATCTAAACTAGACTAAAATATTAACTTTAACTGAATCATGGTGTTTATTTTATTTGCAGTCAGCTTAAAGTATTTTATTTTATTTTTGTTTTATTTTATTCAGATAGCTCAAAGAAAAGGGTGACTGCTTTGATAAGATTTACACAATTTTGTTCTGTTGTGCTGTCAATGGTGGCTGAATATGTTATTGTCAGGTGGATCTCAGGCATCGTCAGGTTTCAAAGTCCGTAGAAGATGTGCAGAAAATCATAAAAGATCTTACAGCTGATGTCAGCTCAAAGGATGCTCGTTTCCAGTCCATTGCAAATTCTGGAGTTCATAATGCCAGCCTCAAAGTAATACTTCATGTAGACCTCTTGTCTATTAAACAATGAATAACTGCATTTTAATTATGGCTCCTTTTGTAACATCATAATTCCTTTGGTGTCCACAATCCAATTTAGGACCAGCCGGCTTTAGTGTCAAAATGGTCTGCATTACTCCGAGGAAGATGTGCATACAACCCTGCCATCCAAGTAAGCAACAGAACTGTCAGCTGTATCGCTTACAAAGCAAAAATATTTTTTCAATGTACTGCAATATATATGCATGCACCATGTATGGCTATATATGGATGCATATAAAAAAATACATAAAGCTGAACGCATAGTCATAATCTTATATCTTCATTGTTTGCATAATAAAAATGTAATCTTGTTGGCAATTCATGACATATAATTTATTTATTATATAAATGTGAATATATATGGTAAAACTATACAGCTGTTTGTTTTTTTGTTTGTTTGTTTGTTTGTGTTTTCATTGCTCTTTGTATATACTGATAGATTTTTTGTTCATTTCGGCAGGTGCTCACTCCAAATCTGTTCCTGATTTCGGTGCCCCTACAAGGTCTGGTGGGCTATAAGGAGAGGCGTACGCGTCAGTGGCGTTACTACACGCTGAGTGGGTCTCGTCTCCTCTCACCGGTCCGTGAGCCAGAGAAGCTCCACCAGTGGCTGGAGCTGGAGAGTTTCGTCAATCCGAGTCAGGAGTGGCATGATACCCACATGGTCATTGAGGGTGATATTGTGCCTGCCAAGGTGGTGAATGTCTTCAAGGAGCACCTGGAGGCATCCATTAAGACTTGCGGATTAACAAGTTAGAGTTTTTATATGATGCTAAACATTTCATTGGTCATGTCAATCTCAGTGATGAATGCCTACACCAAACACAACACCTAACCCTAGGCTTAACCAATGAAATTAGATATTAGCAGGATTTTCACTGAACTGGTTTGAGGGGAAAAATTGTGAGTACCAAAGACAATCTTTAGAATTAAATAGTATGAAGTTTAAAAAGCTCCTCATTGGACAGACAGGGCTTTTAAAGGCACTGCTTTCTTATTTGACCCACAGGCTCAGTTGTGTTGATGGTGTTCATGGTTTTCCACACACATGAACACCATTTAGCACATTGTGACGATATCAACATTCCAATGAGCTAAAATCACATGAAACTATAGGTTGATAGCTTGTTCAAGCCCCTAAGTAATCCCATTTCTAACCCTAAAAACTGACTGGTTGACAACAATGTTGATCCAGGAATAAATCCAGGATCAACATTAATCCAGGAATAAAGTGTAACAGCATATATACACGCTACATTTAATTTGTTTGAACTTTCTATTCACCTTTCTTTGACAGGTAAGGTGAGTATGCTGGAATCAGTTGGGTCAGTGGTGCGTGTTGCTGTGGAAACATCAGAGGCACAAATTGAGGTGGAATTGGTTCCTACACTGGAGCTAATGAACTACTGGCCAAAGAGAGCTAGGTGGCCTCGGCTTTTTCGAAGATGGCCCTCCACAGAGCGTGCTCGCTGTATTAAGGTCAGTGGGTATATATACAAAGGAATTTGCATATATCATTTATATAATAATTTTTAAATATATTTTTATTATTTTTTTGTATAATTTTTTTTCAAAAACACAATAAAACTGTAATATTGTGAAATAATATTTAAAATAACTGTTGTCTGTTTTATTTTTAAAATGTAATTTATTTCTGTGATGGGAAAGCTGAATATTCAGTAGCCATTACTTTATTCTTCAGTGTCACATGATCCTTCAGAAATCATTGTAATTTGCTGATATGGTGCTCAAGAAACATTTCTTATTATCATCAAAGTAAAAAAAAGGTGTGCTGCTGCCATAATACATACCATTCAAAAGTTTGGAGTAACTAAAAAAAAAGAATAAATAAATAAAAGAACAAAAAATACTTTTATTCAGAAAGAACACATTAAAATTATCAAAAGTAATGATAAAGACATTTATAATGATACAAAAGATATCTATTTCGAATACATTTCTATTTCAAATACATGTTCTTTTGAGATTTCTAGTCATCAAATAATACTGAAGAAATCACGTTATTCACATAAATATTAAGCAGCAAAGACATTTTCAGCATTGATAATAATAAGAACCATTATTAATAATAATTGAGCACCAATAATAATTGATAACAACTGAGCTCCAGATAAGCATATTAGAATTATTTTTGAAGGATCATGTGACACTGAAGACTGGAGTGATGGCTGCTGAAGATTCAGCTTTGCTATCACAGGAAAAATTACATTTTACAATACACTAAACTAGAAAACAGCTATTTTAAATTGCAATGATATTTCACAGTATTACGTTTTTAAACTGTAATTTTCATTAAATAAATGCATTAAATAATTATTATATAAACGTTTTAATATGTGACCCTGGACCACAAAACTTAAGGGTCAGTTTTTTTTAAACTGAGATTTATACATCATCTGAAAGCTGAATAAATAAGCTTTCCATTGATGTTTTAGTAGGACAATATTTGTCCGAGATACAACTATTTGAAAAACTGGAATCTGAGTGTGCAAAAAATAAATCTAAATATTGAGAAAATCGCCTTTAATGTTGTCCAAATGAAGTCCTTAGCAATGCATATTACTTATCAAAAATTAAGTTGTAATATATTTACGGTAGAACATTTACAAAATATCCTCATGGAACATTATATTTGCTTAATATCCTAATGATTTTTGGCATAAAAGAAAAATCGATAAGTTTGACTCATGCAATGCATTGTTGGCTGTTGCTACAAATATACCCTTGCTACTTAAGACTGGTTTTGTGGTCCAGGGTCACATATTATTATTATTAACTAATAAAAAGGAAATGGCCTGAGTACTGTTTACATACAATATAATGATGATTAATCTAATAAATCCCCTGCAGTCGTTTGGATTCAATCTAATGGCCACATCAAACTACCACTGGCTGCTGTCCTTCTCACGGGCAGAGCAGGTGCTGTTGACCAATATAGATGACGACGGCGGCTGCCGCAGGAAGTGTTATCGGGTGGTCAGACAGCTCAAGGAGGACGTCTGGTGTCCTGGAAGCAAACCCGTCATCACTGCTTACCACCTACAGGTACCAGCCCAAGCAAAACAGCCTTCCACTCCTTTCCGGTCACTTTTCTTTTTTTGTTTTTGAGACATCATACTGTTTATACACATTCAGGTTTACACACTTTCCCACTGTCTTTACATCATCTAGACACTGCTTTTCTGGACATGTGAGAAGTACCCCTGCAACAGGGACTGGAGAGACTTCAGAGGATGTGTATTACGGCTGGTGCAAAAGCTACATAAGTGTGTTAGCCAGCATTATCTCCGGCATTACTTTGTACGATCCCACAACCTCCTGAAATACAGCAATACTAATGAGCTTGATGACGTGGCAAAGAAGATCAATAATTTCCTGGACAACCCCGGAACATACGTTCATTAGAAGCTTCCTCTGTGGGTTAGATGGCATAGATCTATGTTAGCTGTGCTCTGTTCTGACTGCATCATATTGATGAGATGATCATGGTAATAGGCTGTGGTTGGATAAAGTATGCATGTATTTCCTTCTTATGTCTGTCTGATCCTGAAATTTTCACCAGAATTGTTTAATAATTGACATTAACAATGCTGAATTAATTAAATATTTTATCATCAGAAATGCACAATTTTTATTTTATATGATGTTTTTGTTTTGTTTCACTGTAAAAAGTGATAAGTTGACTTAACTTAAAAAAAATGAGGAAACCCCTTGCCTTAAAATGATCAAGTAAATAATAATTTAAAAAAATAATAAGTTAAGTAAACCTGACAATTCACTTAACTTATTTTTTTTATTATTATTATTTACTTGATAATTTTAAGGCAAGGGGTTTCCTCGATTGTTTTAAGTTAAGTCAACTTTTTACACTTTTTACAGTGTTATTTTCAAATGATCTATGCCTTTTTGGAAAAGATGGACTTTTCAGATAAGATGTGGGTTAGATGCTGAACTCTCATTCTCCAACCATACTCAGTATAATAGGAACCCTTCTATTCTATTCCAGAAGAGGGCACTGTGATTACAGCAACACTTGTTACAAGAGGTCTAATGTCCATAGTATACATGACTAGGCAATTGCACAGGTCAGTAATAAAGAACTATCATTTCTATTTTTAGCTAAGGATATGTTTTGTTACAAAAAAAAAAAAGAACAAGCTAGATTCACTGAGTAGTAGTAAGTGAATCATTTGACATCCAGGGAATAGTTTAGCCTACACAAAGGAGAATTTAGACATTATTTACTCACCCTTATGTCATTCCAAACCCATATTGACTTTCATCCATTAAACAGAAAAGGAGTTATGTTCACACTGCTTTTTTGCTTTTTCTGGACAAAAATAGCGTGCCCAGAAGTTCTGACACTTTGTGACACTGCCAGTTTGAATACGTAGAAATTTACGTAAATTTCAGCTTTCTAAAAAACAGACTAAAAAACAGCTAATTAAAACTCCTACGCTGTATAGCCTACCAAAGTTAATGAAAAGATTAGAATAATAATATAATTTACCATTATGCCAGCCAAGTGTGCAGTGCTGTTGGTGACAGCAATCAACTGCAAACCACTTAGGCTTATGGTAACCTAGAGCCCCTGTGCTCAGATTCAAACTGTTTATTTGTGGCAATGACGAAAATAAAGATTTTCAGAACAGAAGAGATAATGTAGCAGCGGCAGCCATATCACGCTGCAGCCCAAGACTGGTTGCCCACTGAAGCTAAGCAGGGTTGAGCCTGGTTAGTACCTGGATGGGAGACCTCCTGGGAAAGCTAGGTTGCTGTTGGAAGAGGTGTTAGTGCGACCAGCAGGGGATGCTCACCCTGCAGTCTGTGTGGGTCCTAACGCCCAAGTGTAGTGACGGGGACTCTATACTGTAAAAAAGCAGGTTTTAAACCGAGGTCCTGACTCTCTGTGGTCATTAAAAATCCCAGAATGTCCTTCGAAAAAGAGTAGGGGTATAACCCCGGCATCCTGGCCAAATTTCCCCATTGGCCTCTGACCATCATGGCCTCCTAATCATCCCCATACACTGATTGGCTTCATCACTCTGTCTCCTCTCCACCAATAAGCTGGTGTGTGGTGGGCGTTCTGGCGCAATATGGCTGCCGTCGCATCATCCAGGTGGATGCTGCACATTGGTGGTGGTTGAGGAGGTTCCCCCCCTTCTATGTTAAGTGCTTTGAGTGCCCAGAAAAGCGCTATATAAATGTAACAAATTATTATAATCTGAAAGTATATAAAAAAGTGACTGGACTGAAATACTGTACAGTTCATTTCATTAACATTTCACCTCGTACTTTTGCCTTTACCACGCAGACCTTTTATGTCCTACAAATGTGTTGTATTTAAGTATGATAATCCTCACAGCTTTCAGTGGGTGGGACAGTTTGAAATTATTAACAAAGAAACATGGATGAATAAGAAAGTAAAGAGCAGAATGTGCTTGATATTTAAAAAGTATGATTAAAAGTGCAATAAGCTGTGAAAGAGAATTGAATCTGCTGTTGAGGATGCTTTCTGTGCGCACACTCCGAGCTGGAACATGGACAAGGACAGAAGTCTTTGTCTTCTGAGCGCCTAAACGGTCAAATCACACAGCTAGTCTCAGTGACGTCACACGTTCTAAAGATTTGCGCCTTAACTGAATTCTTTCTCGAGCTCAGTGCGTCTGTAACTGCAGGATAGAAAGGTAAGTTCAATACCGACTGTCTAGTGAAGTTTCTTTGTGAAGCTTCATTCAGCGGGTTAAGTATGCTAAACACAATTCCAGCGAAAGACTTGACGTGTCTGCTGCTTCAGTTGTGCCTTGAAGCAGCATCTGGTTACTGGCACCCAGATCGCTCATGCACACCCTGGGATGAGGCACTAGCGCATGCTTAGACAGGGTGTAAGGCTGGCGCTGAGGACCCCCAGGTAAACACTTGAAGCTGGCCCCCTTCACAACATATAGAATTTACTGGGGGGAGGGAGGATTTCGTTTTTGTAGTGGGCCATACTTTTTATAATCTGAGAACCAGACATTCACCAAAACAATAATAACTCGTATATAACTGAAATAGACCCAAGTTCTGTTTTAAAACAGGTCACCAATAAAATAAAATACATTTACTAACTACACAGAAACTCGTTTGCATTATGCCTACACCCTGATAACTTTAGCTAAATGTTGAAAAAGTATGTAAATGAGGTGCATAGACACTGGAAAGTGTTTTTGACATTGTCTACACAAGTTTGTATTTACAGTTTGAAGAGCCAAACCCCTTTAGGAGCTACTCAAACTGACAATAACAGTCCAACATATCCATCAATATATCAACAGCCACCCAGAACATTTCCTGAAGTATTGAGTAATATCCAACATCCAGCTTGAAGCATTGTTTTCTGTATCTCTTCGGTGCAGAAATCCATCATTGGAGTGGAAATGCAGGGTAAGTATGCATAAGACTGAAGCCGGGAGCCTTTATGATTATAGTCTAGCTTTTCTCACAAAATGAATATGTTTTATCGCCCCGAGGTGACAGAATTGTAAGGTGTCAGATTTGTGAGTTTTACATCTTCTAAACATCAAGTTATTCATATCATATTCCTACATCAAACAGCTTTATCATATTTCTGTTAGTTCATATTTTTCATATGTCTCCATCTGTAGCTGTGCTGTTTTATTTCGTTCAGAAGGACATTTTTGTTATAGAGGTGTTCAAGCTCTGACTGAGTGAGTAGCAAATTGACACCATCTTGTTTTAGCTACTGACTAAAAACAAAATAGCTAGCAGCATTTTACATGGTCAGTGTTTAGCTTGTTAGCTTCAGCTGTTAGCTCGTGCTGTTAGATGCCATAATTACAGAATTATGCCGGCTAAAAACATGTTTATGTTTTTCAGTAAGCTTCATAAGCTGAACTGAGCACCAGTAAGTCCCTCACTAGCTATAAGAAACTACGATTGAGATTTAAAAAATAATAATAATAATACTGTTGTTTAGCAAGGATGCATTAAATTGATCGAAAGTGACAGTGAATACATTTACAATTCAGCAGATGTCAGTTTCCACATAAATATTAAGCAGCACAACCTTTTTTTAACATTGATAATAATAAGAAATGTTAAATTTGTGGGTGTGTGTGTGTGTGACTATTAAAATAAATATTTAAACATTAAAATTAAAATTTTATTACAATTTAAAATAACTGGTTTCTATTTTAATATATTTTAACAAATTTAATTTAATATTTTAACACGTTCATGGTATGTAATCAATGTCTACATGCCAGAGACAGTTTACTGTTGAAAAATGAGCGTTGCAATGTTCTTAATTTCAGTTGCAATCATTAGTAACCATATGCAAGATAGATTTAACATTTGTCTTCCTAAGACATCTTCCTCACTTTTCCCTTTCAACCATGTAGGAAAGTTCTGCCCTTTGGGCCTGTTTTGTGCGTATAACTCCTCTAGTTGTATTTATATGTTGTGCCATGTGTTTTAATGCAGTCCTTTTCACTCGCAGTGTATTTCAAGAAACAAGCAGCTCTTTGTTTTGGGTGCCAGGCGCCTGCTCATGCATCGCAATAGACCGGGAGACCCTCATCTTCCCTCTGTCTCTCATTCACCTTTTCTTTCCATCTCTATATATTCTGTCTCCTTTACTCTTCTAGTTCCAATAGTCTGATTACTGTGATTAGTAAAAATCAGTCACGTTTTGCATCATGTACTATTAAACATGAATTACTCTTGAGGCTGAGTTCAGTGAGGGCACTCAAATAGAGGAGAGCCCTGTGATTGCCTCAGTGAATGATTGAGGGAACATTCCCTTGGATGGCGGTAAACATAGTCACCCTCTCTTTCACTCTTTGTTACACGCTTTCTTTCACGCTGGCTTTGAAAAGGAACAATTGTGCGTAACATCCTGCTGGGACGATGGCATAATGGTTTCAGTGTGAGACAGCTTTCCCTGGACGTTCTGTCATCTGGGTGGCAAGAGTTATTATGTTAAGGCTTGAGGAATAGCCCTGCTTCCCATAAACATGTCAAATGCAAACATACTTTCTGCCTCTTCTAGTCAACCATGTGTTGTATTAACATTACCACTTAGTGCAAGATATCTACCATAACTAAAAAAAACTAACAAAAGAATAGTTCACCCAAAAATGAAAATTCTGTCATTATTTAATCACTCTATTAGCATTTTAAACTATTATGCTGTCATATTCATCTTCATATAGATCCATTCAATGACCATTTATAATGACCACTCTAAAAAGCAATACAGAAATATCATAAAATTAGTCTATACATCTTATAGCTATATATTACATGTTTCTTGAAAATCTTTGTTTTATGAATTTAAGTCATTATTCACATATGTAAAGAAAGCTATTCAATGTGTATGCTAAACATATATTGTAAACAGCACTGCTAAAGGAATGTGTTTTTTTATTTAAAATATATTTTATTTAAAACTTAGAATGGCAAAATAAATTACATAAGGTGAAACAAAGGACTTTAAAATAACACATTTATTCTATATATTGAATATATATATAAAACCGGGCAAAAGATATTTGCATGCAAATTAAAATTATTTTTTAGAACCTCTACAACTAAGGTAAACTAAAGAAAGATATTTGTGTAAACATAATAATATTTGGTAAATGTATTAAATCTGTCTGGTCTTAAACAATGGGTAAATACAAAATGTATTTTTTTTATATATTTTGGACAGCATTAATATGTTTATATTTAACATACTGGGCAAAAATATATGAGTGGATATATATTTTTAAGTAAATTAAATAATACATCTGAAAACAGTTTTTGTCATATGGGAAGGATTTGAAATATAGTGCACTATTCACACCGACTGCTTTTAATAAAAAACAGTAAAAGTATCATATACTGTAAGCAATCCATTAGTGATTCCTACGACACAGATATGACTTTTTAAAGCTCGACAGCTTGTGGTTGCAATAATCTATGTGAATATTCTTGAATCTTGAGATTTCTTTCATGGGGAAAAAGCAAAGGGGTTTGGAATAAATCAGACAGAGTTCTCAGTTTTGGGGGAACTATTCATTAATGTGAAAAATGTGAACCGTCTGTTACATTCAGTGTTTGAGATACTTCCACATCTATTGCATCTTTGAGAGCTGGAGACAGAGCTAACATCAAAGATATTCAGCATCAAGACAAGATTGAGTGGCACAGTATGAGAGACAGACAGACAGCGGTGACAGGTGCACTGATAGAGAGAAACGCATGCAGTTTGGTTGTGGGCAGAGGAAAGGATAGAGAAGGGCTGGTGTGACATCGGGACTGATGTGAAGATGAAGTGTCTCCCATTGACACAGATATAGACTGACAGTTACAAATACACAAAGACAGACAGAAACTAAGGGAGTAAGGACAGAATATGATAACTGGAGTATGAAAGTATAAAGCTAGTGCTTTGGGAAACCCAGCCAATGTTGAAATATATAAATATGGGAAGAGATTTTTGTTTATGCCTTGTTTTTGAGCAGATCCATTTTCATGAATTTTAGATGCCAGGATGTCAAAGTCTGTAATAAAAAGTCTGACATTTCCATTTAAACTCAAACATTTCAAATCAGATTCTTCTAAGACCAAATTATTAGAGCAATTGTCAACAACAGTATGTTTGGTGAAACGTCTAAAGTTAATATTGTACAAATAAATTGGAGTTTACCCATAAATTAATATTCTGTCATCATTAAATTCTAAATGAAATGTACTGTAACATCTCATAATGTTAAATATTGTTTTTTTATAAAAAAACATAAAATTACTATATAATTTACCGTTGTAAAATCTACAATTCCTAAAAACTTTGTCACCATATTTGTTTATTTCTGACATTTATTTATTTATTGGCAACTACAGCTGTCGGTTATCCACAGTAAATTTAACAGGATATTTTTTACAATGAACCTATGAGCAATAGGTGAGACATTTTTTATCCAACAATATAGCCATTAAACATGGCTTTGATGCAACTTTTTAAAATGCAAAATCAATAGCAGTTCCACTATATGCACATACAAGCATCTGATCTAAAGATGTGTTTTGTCAAACCTGCTGTTTGATATGCCATGTTAAAATGAAGTGTCATTTTGTTTGCTGTCATGGCTCAGGTCACATCCCCAATAATTCAAATTCTCATTTTCTGACAGGTTTTGACACTTCATTACAAATAGGCATCAGAAAAGCGAGGTCATACGATCTCAGACAGAATACCCAGCAGCACCGGTGCTCTTCTAGGAAAGAAGAAATGGCTTGTCCATCTCCCGACAGAACCGTTACAGTGGCCATTGTATCTCAGTGCAGGTATAGCTGGTGTTATCTGAAGCCTTGTCTATAGTGTGACACATTTGTGTTTGTTTACAACAGGATCCATTATAAGAAAGAGTACCTGAGCTATTTAAAAAGGTGTGTGTGGTCTATATTTGAACTTCTATGGACATCTGAAATGGGGAGAGGGTGAATGCAAGCTGGACGGAGATCAAGAGAAAACAGAGCGGGTCTTTGATATGGCCCAACGAGAGAAATACCTTTAATGGATTTGTATCAGATCAAAGGGATTGAAAGAGGAGAATTACAATGCATTTGTCTAAGGTAGCATCTGTGTCCTTCTGGCATAAACAGATAAAACACCAAACAGAGGCTTGAGTGATATAACCATTTGTAATCACAGACTTACACACAAAATAAAAGCAATGCATCAAATGAAATTGGAAAATCCATTGAAATGGCCTGGCTTCACACTATCCGCAGCTCATTCTCTTGTGTGTGACTGATATTTCTCAGGCGTTTAAGAATGTTTGGCGTCAGAAAAGTGCGTCTTAGCTATATACACAGATTGCCGCCAAAGCTCTTGCATAATAGGTTCTAAGATAGCATGTTAAGCGTTTAGACAGAGCAACGGCTTTAAAATGCAATAGTATTTAGACATAAGCTAACAATTCTGATATTGCATAATATAATGTTATAGGACAAGTCAAGACTACACAGCAACCCCTCTTTGGCTCCACAGTAAAGCTCAACAACAGGATTGTATTATCTTTTAGCCACTTGAGATTTCCTGGCGCTGTTCTTGGTTTCCCACATTGTCATGGTTTCCTCATAAGCAGTGTAAAACATGTAAGGGAGGAAAAAGCAAATGATGATGAAAATATATTTGATTTTCTTCACTCTTTTTTTTTAAATTAATGAGTCATTTTAACAGAGGGAAAGCTTTGTTAAAAAAAGAAGAAGAAGAAAGAAACCAGAAAATATCCTATTACACTTTTTTTTTTCTTTAATATATGTTCATCACACTATTTTTCAAATTTTGCCAGATTTCTTAATACTCATTATACCCTGTAAAGGGGATTTATTTGTGTGCATCATAAAATACATATTTTATTGGAATAATGAAGTCTTTTTATGTACCAAATCAACATCAGAATGATTTCTGAAGGATCGTGTGAAATTGAAGACTGGATTAATGGCTACTGAAAATTCAGCTTTGCTATTGCAGGAATAAAGGACATTTTAATATAGTTCTTTTAAATGACTATTTTAATAATTCAACAATTCCTTAAAACTGTAATAATACTTCACAATACTGTGTTTACTATATTTTTGTTCAAATAAATGCAGCTTTTGTAAGCAGAAGATATTTCTTTCAAAAACATAGATACAGTAAATTATTTCAATCTTTTCACTGTAGGCTATATAGCAATATATATATATATATATATATATATATATATATATATATATATATATATATATATATATATATATATATATATATATTGTATGATATATTGTTTATCTTATCCTAAGCAAGCTATTGATGTGAATTTTGCCACATAATTATAAAGAGTAATATAAATGCATCGGCAAAAACAACGTTGTCCCAGGGGATTCAAACCTTAGATGTACACTGCTCTGGGGAACACTCACACAGACACACGGGCTACACAAAGAGCTTGCTGTCTTCCTATTGGTTGTTCAGTTTCTACACAAACGTGTGATTGAGACTCATATGAGTTGAGCTGCAGCAGAGCCGCCGATGATCTGATGCTCTGATGCTCTGCACCACACGCTTGAAAAAGCCTTTGAAAGTGAACGTAAAGTAGCACAGCCGCCGACCACAAGCGAAAATGGGAGTTGGGGTAAGTAAAATATGTTTCAATAACTAGGCTTGTTTTATTGGAAGCATATTAATATTAATGGAGATACCCTTAGTTATGACGGATATTTTCAGAAAGATAAAGATTTTAATCGCTGGTGAAAAATACCAGCTGTGAACTAAATAACTAGACGTTACCACGTTAGTATTTTGTAACTTAAACAATGTATAAGTTATACACACAAACACACATTCATATAAATGTATATGTATAGGCCATGCATTCAAAAAAAAGACCAAAAAGCTTCATTTCATTTTGGTGTAATCATGTTGTTGGGCATATGGATTAAGTTATTGTTTCTTATTCTATGATTGCATTTTATATTCAGTTTGACTGAGAAGTGGGAGTGTAATGGGCTTTAGTATGACCTGCAGGACATGCAGTACTCATTACTATTCATCACTGCCTTATTTGCATACTGGAAACAGGATTTAGAATTGCGTTTATAGGCTACTGTTTTGCTAATAACATTCTAATTTATTATATTTGTCTTTACTTTATTGTTGTTGTTGCGCATTTTTCTTACTTTCTAACGCTAGAGCCACAGGTTGTTTCAGAGTGGAGTTTTCTCTCCTCCCCTTAAGAACATGGTGTGCTTTATCTAGGTCAGTTCACCTGAATTACCACAAAATTTTCCGAATCCTTTGCAATAAGAATGGAGGAAGATGTCAACATGCAGTTACTTTTTGCCTCCTAATGTACTGCAGCTATTTTCACTATGTGTAGACCCAAAGGTGGTTCTTTCACTGTACAACCAAATAGCTGTTAACTTGGACTGTTTACAACTGATGTGAATTTGTTTGAGGTCATACAATGAAAGCAGATCTAACTTGGAAAAACATCCTCAAATCCATTTTTCATTTTCACAAACAGTTGCTCTTGTCACACTCCTGTGTGTCGCCACAAAGGTGGCACAACATGTTTGCCTGAGGCAACAATTGCACTGAATTCTGGTTGACTGGACAGTTGAATAAAACATGAGCACTAATCTTTGTGCGGGAGTGTTTATCTGTTGAGAGTTTGCGGATGTGTGACCCTCGCAGAAATTCGGAGATAAACTAATGATACTCCCACCTTTGCCTACTCATGTTCTCTTTGGGAAATTGAATGTACTGAGGGAAAAGGCTTTGTTGCTTTTGCTTATTTCTTTTCACTGGATAGAGGCCAAGATGACATGGTTGCTTCCGCGTCCCTATAGTTGAGACTGGCCCTTTGCCACAGAACATTATTATACTTGTTTGTTCCATGTAGCAGATCATGTCAAGAGAAAGCTGATCCCTTGGAAATACATCAAAGACCCTTAACAACTCAGGAGGTTGGCAGTAATTTGAATAAAGTGAAAAGTGACATGACATACGGCCAAGTATGGTGACCCATACTCGGAATTCGTGCTCTGCATTTAACCCATCCAACGTGCACACACACAGCAGTGAACACACACACACCATGAACACACACCCGGAGCAGTTTTGGTAATCAGATAGTTGGACTTGCCCCATCTTCACCACATGAGATACAAGGTAATAAGTGACTGGAAACATGGGGGGGAGGGCATTTAATATATAAATTGCATTTTATACAGCTTTTTTTCTTTTTAAAAAGAGGAACTTTACAGACTTTAAGATATCATAAAAGTGACAACTTGAAAAGTGTAGTGCACAAACTGAATGGACCACATATATAGTGCTTTTGAACCTTTTTAGAAGCTTGAAAACTTTTTTTGAAAAGTAATTGCATGAGAAAGAGTGAGCAGCACAGTCTTTAGAATTTCTCCTTTTATGTTCCATCGAAGAAAATCATATGGGTCTGAAACAACATGAAAGTAAGCAATGACAGAATTTTCATTTTTTGGGGGTGAATTGTTTAACTTTTTCCACAAAATGGCTCAGTAAACAATTATCACAGCCTTGTTATTTGACAAAGTTGTTATTTGATGTTTCAAACATCTATTGTAGGATGGACGGGATCAATATGAGCTGGCTGCAACGTCAGAGCAAGGAGGAAAGAAAAAGAACAAAAACAAGAAGAAGGAAAAAGATATGGATGAGCTGAAAAGGGAAGTGGATTTGGTGAGACTTTACTTAGCTTTGTTCAATATGCTACACTCTGATCATTTTTACAAGGCTGAATCTTTCTGTACAAAATCTATTTCAGGATGATCACAAACTGACTTTGGAAGAGCTCCACCGTAAATATGGTACAGACTTGAGCAGAGTAAGTTCATGAAGTAGAGTGTCTCTTTTATAAAATAACTCTTTATAAATCTCTAGTGATCAATAACTAACATAGCCCTCTCTGACTTCACCAGGGTCTCACAAACGCTCGTGCAGCAGAGATTCTGGCCCGCGATGGACCTAATGCCCTCACTCCACCTCCAACCACCCCAGAGTGGGTGAAGTTCTGTAAGCAGATGTTTGGAGGTTTCTCCATGCTGTTGTGGACTGGTGCCGTTCTCTGCTTTCTTGCGTATGGCATTCAGGCGGCAATGGAAGATGAGCCAGCTAATGACAATGTGAGAGGGAATGCTAAAAAATATGTAAATGTCTGTTCTGCTTCTTAGATGTTTTGTATCTAGTCATGTTTATCCCTTTGTGCAATGCAGCTGTATTTGGGAGTTGTGCTATCAGCTGTGGTGATCATCACTGGATGTTTCTCATACTATCAAGAGGCTAAGAGCTCAAAAATTATGGACTCTTTCAAGAATTTGGTTCCCCAGGTAGATGTTTTTTTTTTTTTTTTGGCCATTCAATTTGTCTAATAAACTAATGTATAAGCTTAAATGCATTGTAGGTTTGTATTCTTTATATTCTATGTATTTTTTTGTTCTTAGGTAATAAACTTTTTTTCCTTTCTAGCAAGCATTGGTTGTTCGTGATGGGGAAAAAAAAAATATAAATGCTGAAGATGTGGTGATTGGTGATCTGGTGGAGGTAAAAGGTGGTGACAGGATCCCTGCTGACCTGAGAATCATAGCCTCACATGGCTGCAAGGTTATTATGAGCCGCTATGTCTTATCTGAGCTGATCAGTGTAGTGTGAACATCACATTTCCTTTCTGTGGCGGTGACATTATGTAAAAATAGCTTTTAAATTGGGTGTTTTAAGGTGGATAACTCCTCTCTGACTGGAGAATCAGAGCCTCAGACACGGTCCCCGGATTTCTCAAATGATAATCCTCTAGAGACCAGGAATATTGCTTTCTTCTCCACCAACTGTGTAGAGGGTATTTTATATTCTCATTCACCACAGATGTTCAGTAAAGTGATTCGCTTGTATTTTTATTATTGTTAAGATTACATTATAACTAAATTAATCTCATTTTATTTTTATATTTACACTTTTACTTTTAATATTATTCGTAATGTCTTTATGAGTGAATCATTGAGTCATGGATTTAACCGATTTATTAAAAAACACTGATTTGAAAGAAATTAAACAAATGATTGACTTCATGTGTGAGCCACTGAATCATTTTCAGCATCTGTGATTTATTCTGCTGTGTTACTAATTCTAATTTAATTGCTACTACTTTTGTTGGCAAAGCAAAAATATCACATTATCAGATTTTTTAAAATGTTTTTGAAAGAAGTCTCTTATGCTCACCAAGGCTGCATTTATTTGATCGAAAATACAGCAAGACATTTACAATTTAAAATAACTGTTTTCTATGTTATTTATTATATTTTAAAATGTAATGTATTCCCGTGAAGAGAAAGCTGAATATTCAGCAGCCATTATTTCAGTCTTCAGTACCACACACATGATCCTTCAGAAATCATTCTAATATGATAATTCGGCACTCGAAAAACATTTCTTTTTATTATCAATGTTGAACACAGTTGTGCTACTTAATATTTTTTTGTGGAAACTGAAACATTTTTTTTATGTTTCATAGACTAATATGCAGTTCAATAGAACAGCTATTTTAAATTAAAATCTTTTGTAATATTATAATTGATCAATCACTTTGATCAAATTAAAATTAAATGTAATTTACATTTAAAAGTTTCTCATGCAATATTTGCACATAGGTACTGCACGTGGCATCGTCATCAGCACCGGAGACCGTACAGTCATGGGCCGAATCGCAACACTTGCATCTGGACTAGAGGTTGGGCGCACCCCCATCTCCATTGAGATTGAGCACTTCATCCACATCATCACAGGCGTGGCTGTCTTCCTGGGCGTCTCTTTCTTTATTCTGTCTCTCGCTCTTGGTTACTCCTGGTTGGAAGCTGTTATCTTTCTTATTGGCATCATTGTGGCCAATGTGCCTGAAGGTCTTCTTGCAACAGTCACGGTTAGTTAGTTTAAACATACTTCGTTTGAAGATTATGCCCTAATATGTGCTTGACACCTGCTCTCTGCTTCTCATTCTTTAGGTTTGTCTCACCCTCACAGCGAAACGCATGGCTAAGAAAAACTGTTTGGTTAAGAACCTCGAGGCTGTTGAAACGCTGGGCTCAACCTCAACCATCTGCTCTGATAAAACTGGCACATTAACGCAGAATCGCATGACTGTAGCCCACATGTGGTTTGATAACCAGATCCATGAGGCTGACACCACAGAGAATCAGAGCGGGACATCTTTTGACCGCAGCTCGGCCACCTGGACATCGTTGGCTCGTGTTGCTGGGCTCTGCAACAGGGCTGTCTTCCTGGCAGAACAGACAGATGTGCCAATTCTAAAGGTTAGTTTTTGATTTGATGCATAGCAATTATACTTACAGGGTGTGACACTGTATGTAAGTGCGCAAGTTATACAATGACTTTTGGTGAAGGTCTGCTTTTTTAAGAGATTTGAAATGTTGCATAAGATTTACAATAAAAATGTTTTGAACTTGCTTTGAAAATTCTCCATTCAGCAAAGAATCGCCCCAAAATGTTTGCAAAAGCATCAAATCAGACAATGTTATTATAGATAATATTAGAGTAATTCCCGAAGGATCATGTGACACTGGAGAATTGGCTGCTGAAAATTCAGCTTTTAAAATTTTAAAATCAATCAAAATAGAAATGAATGCTTTTAATATTATTTCACAATGTATGTTTTTTTGCTGTATTGTTAATCAAATATATGCAGCGTTTGTAAACATAGGAGGCTTCTTTCAAAAATTAATAATCTTACTGACACAAACATTTGTTAAATACATCTAAAATATGTATAAATACATGTATACATATGAATAAATACAAAAATCTGTATAAATACACACACACACACATATATATATATATATATATATAAATTTGTCAGTGCACCATCTAATAATGCTCCTAAAGAAAATTTAAAAGCGAAAGCATGCTATGTCACATCTTCATTGTGGATATAATTTGTAAGATTTTCTAATAAAAATCTCATTTGTGTGTTTAAATATTTAGAGAGATGTTGCTGGGGATGCCTCTGAATCTGCTCTGTTGAAATGCATTGAGCTTTGCTGTGGATCAGTGAAAGAAATGAGAGACAACTACACCAAAGTGGCAGAAATCCCTTTCAACTCGACAAACAAATATCAGGTACTGGATTTACTCTACTTACTAGTAGATTTCCAATTCAAGAATGTAAAAGATGCCACAAATTAATGCGTTCCATCGACAGCCCTTACACTACTAATAAAATACATCTCATCATTATCTGAAATTATGTGATGCTTGCATTGGTAGCTGTCAGTGCACAAGAACCCAAATGGTGGCACAGAGTCTAAACACCTGCTGGTGATGAAAGGAGCCCCAGAGAGAATCCTGGATCGCTGTGCTACTATATTGATCCAAGGCAAAGAGCAACCTTTGGATGATGAAATGAAAGAATCCTTTCAGAATGCTTATCTGGAGCTTGGGGGACTTGGAGAAAGAGTTTTAGGTAAAAGAGAAAAGCTGTTCTTCAAATAAAAGTTGTGAGTTTACCTGAGCAGACTGTGGACTGATCATTCACATTTTTTTCCAACAGGATTCTGTCATTTCTGCCTCCCTGATGAACAGTTTCCAGAAGGCTTCCAGTTCGATACTGAGGATGTAAATTTCCCTACTGAGAATCTGTGCTTTGTCGGTCTGATGTCAATGATCGACCCTCCACGTGCTGCTGTACCTGATGCTGTGGGCAAATGCAGAAGTGCTGGAATCAAGGTAAAGCAGAGATGCAATTCCATTACAATGTAATTATAGTTTACACATATATTTCTCAACTATTAGGTTATCATGGTAACCGGTGACCATCCAATCACTGCCAAAGCCATAGCAAAGGGTGTTGGGATTATTTCTGAGGGTAATGAGACTGTGGAAGACATTGCTGCTCGCTTGAATATCCCTGTCAATGAGGTCAATCCCAGGTATTGTGATACTTTTACTAAAACGTCACTCTAAATTTCCTTGACACGAATCTATTAAGTCAATAAATATCTCTTTTCAGAGATGCAAAGGCATGCGTGGTTCATGGTGGAGACCTGAAGGATCTCACAGCTGAACAGCTAGATGACATTCTGAAGTACCACACAGAAATTGTGTTCGCCAGAACATCACCACAGCAGAAACTGATTATTGTTGAGGGGTGTCAGCGACAGGTAATCGTTCAACTTCAGAATATATCCAAGTATTTTTTATGCACATTACAGAAGTTTTTGAAATGAATTAATATTTTTATTAAAATTTAATAAAATGATCAGTTTTCACAAACATATTTCCAACACTGAAAAAATAAGAAATGTTTCTTTAACACCAAATCATATTAAAATAATTTCTGAGGGATCATGTGACATTGAAGGCTGTAATGGTGGCTGAAAATTCAGCTTTGCAATCATAAAATATTTTAAAATAGAAAAAAGTTATTTTAAATTGTTGAAATTGTCTGCATATTGTCAGGCCTCTGTTGTGTGTCATGTGTTCCCGCCTCATGTTTCCATATTTGGTTTGTTTCCTGACCTTGTTATGTAATTATTAGTTAATTCGTGTCCAGCCGTGTTTGGCTGATTATCTGTGATTATCCTGTGTATTTATAGTCCTGTCTATTCAGTTTGATTTTGTCTGGTCTGCTCGTTATTCCCCGGTGTTCCTGTCTGTGTCTGTGTCTGTGTCTGTGTCTGTGTCTGTGTCTGTGTCTGTGTCTGTGTCTGTGTCTGTGTCTGCCTTGACATCTTTATTAAAGACTGTTATTTTTAACATATTTAATTGATGCATTAATATACAAAAAATACATTTTCTCATTTAGCTTAATGTATAAAAGTTTTCCACAGACCACCTATGACCCTTTGCAGCCTCTGGTCCCCATTTTGAAAACCTCCGGTTTAGAGAGCATTTAGAAATTGCAATATTTAATTTAATGTTTACAAAAAAAAATAATTTCTGTTCCAAAGGGAGCCATAGTGGCAGTAACAGGGGATGGCGTGAATGACTCTCCAGCACTGAAGAAGGCTGATATTGGTGTTGCTATGGGTATTGCTGGCTCAGACGTGTCCAAACAGGCTGCTGACATGATCCTCCTGGATGACAACTTTGCCTCAATTGTCACAGGCGTAGAGGAAGGTACAGGAGAACTTTTTTTCATATCCTCTCAATGTTTTGGGCTTCTTTGTTAGCGTTTTCTCTCCACTCTAGGCCGTCTGATCTTTGACAACTTGAAGAAGTCCATTGCTTACACCCTGACCAGTAACATCCCTGAGATCACACCCTTCCTGTTCTTCATTATCGCCAACATCCCCTTGCCTCTAGGAACTGTTACCATTCTGTGTATTGACCTGGGAACAGACATGGTGAGTGCACAACACACTGGCTTATTTCCTTTTTCACACTTTCATATTTGGCATTTTATCTCTACAAGAGATGACAGTTAATCATGTTTTTTTTCAAGGCCCCTGCTATTTCTCTGGCATACGAGGCTGCTGAGAGTGATATCATGAAGAGACAGCCCAGAAACCCTAAAACAGACAAACTGGTGAATGAAAGACTTATTAGCATTGCATATGGACAGATAGGTAGGTGGATATTTTGTTGCTTTGTTCCAGTAGCTTAATGGTAGAGCATGGCTCTAAAAATGCTTAAATTGTCCAAGTTTTCTAGAGAACACAGAAGATTCTAAGGACTGTCATTATTTTGATCAGGTGCTAAATTTTCGATCTGATTTTCGATCAATTGCTAAATTATGTGAATGTTGTGACTCTCATTCCAAGTTTTTCCTCACTAACATGCTATCATATGAGAGCTTCTCATGTCAAAATGTGAAAATGGGTCCACAATTTAAAAAGCATTTGGAATAATAGAAGATTTTTGTCTCGTTCTGCAGGTATGATTCAGGCTCTGGCTGGATTTTTCACATACTTTGTCATTCTTGCTGAAAATGGCTTTTTACCATCAAGACTACTAGGAATTCGTGTATATTGGGATGATAAGCATATTAATGATCTGGAGGACAGTTATGGACAGCAGTGGGTATGTATTATGAGTTACATCACAGCTGTGAATCATAAATTTGCTACATTCTAGTCAGGGGGAGCGACATTCTCGTTCTTGAGAGAATAGTTTTGGATAAAATTATTTTTAGCAACATGAGTCAACAGTATTACTGTATTTTCCCAAAAGAGAAAGTCCTTTTGGGACTCACTGAAGTCTTCACAAGTGACACTATCAAACTATTATTGTATGTTTGTATTATTGTAAACAATGTTATGTTTTCTCAGACATACGAACAGAGAAAGATTGTGGAGTTCACATGCCACACGGCGTTCTTCGCCAGCATTGTGGTCGTGCAGTGGGCCGATCTGATTATCTGCAAGACCAGGCGTAATTCTGTCTTCCAGCAGGGAATGAAGTGAGTCTGGGAGAACAAATGAGCGTAAGCCATGTTCTTGAGGAGATTTTCTTATATTCATTGTCTGTTTACTACATTTTTGTCCTACAAGGAACAAAATCCTGATCTTTGGATTGTTTGAGGAAACAGCACTGGCGGCTTTCTTGTCTTATTGCCCTGGCATGGATGTGGCTCTCAGAATGTACCCACTCAAGTAGGCTAAAATTTATTTGTATAAAATAAATATGCAGTTTTTTCTTGGATGCTTCTTTGGTTTATATTCTGTGCTCTATCTACAGGCCCAGCTGGTGGTTCTGTGCCTTCCCGTACTCTCTTCTCATCTTTATTTATGATGAAATCAGAAAGCTCATCCTTCGACGGAACCCCGGAGGTAATCATGAAACTGCAACTTTGTTCTCCAACTGTACTCTATTGTAGGATTTAAACGAATAGTACACAAATGTATGTCTAAGTACTGTATGAGTGCATTTTATATTTTTCAACTGTAACAGTAAAAGTTTTATTTTTTCTTTCTTTGCAGGTTGGGTGGAAAGAGAGACGTACTACTAGACATCTATAGTGTTAGCACTACTTCAGTGTGTTATCTTTGTAGCGTTACAGTAGTTTTGCTATTCTGAATTTAACCTGTAAATTTTAAAATATTTTTATATAGAATAATTGTAGTACTAAAATCCTGTTGCCATGCTAAAGATAGACTTGAAAAAAGTTTGTGTAACTTGAATAAACTCTCATAACTTGATGTCGTTGCTGATCTGTACTACATATCCTAGTGGAATTCATAGAAGTTCATTTTTATCTGTATATAAATGTATCCTTAGTATTTCTAAATTAAAATGTTTTAAGAAATAGAGAATATACTTGACAGAAGCAGTGTAAAACATAATAGAGAGAACAAGGATAGGTAGAATTTTTTAAACTTGCTCACTGGATGGTTCTTTCAAGATGGCTAAGAGCCTAGTAACCAAGAAGAATAGAATCATGTTGGCATGGATACACAGCAGTAGTCCTAAACTATTTCATTCAGAATTTAAGGAACAGAATGTTCCTCTGTCCTTCATTCATTTAGAGGCCATTGGAATGTTAAGCCACTCTCTGCTTTTTGTTATCCTGCAGTGGTGTTTCCGTTGATTTGGCATAATACATTCACCAAAAGTGAAATAAACCACTAATTTTCCCACGAACGATTTACTCAACTACTTTTTCGACTCTCATAAATTGTGACTATTGTACTATGAACTGTGTGGTTTGTTTTGAGTATGAGCAACATGAAAGGGCAGTGACACATTTCCCCTTTCAACTTCTAGATCAATACTATTCAGCCCACTGTAGATTGTGATTCATCAGTCTATTAGTGCATAGTGCATGCTATTCTTTTCTTTCTTTGGTTTTTTGACAGTCAAATAAAATGCTAAAAATTGTCTCTCCGTTATTATGACTCTCATACTGTAGGGATTTTGTATTTTTTATTTGATTTATTTTTAATTAATTGTGTGGGTGTGGGTGTGTGTGTGCGTGTTTTTGTGACAAATGAGGACATTTGTATAATGACACAGATATGACCGGTATTACAAGAAGAAGGTGACTTATGAGGACATTGACCCATGTCCCCACTTTTCAAAATACTTATAAATCATACAGAGTGAGTTTTTTTGGGGGAAAGTAGAAATGCACAGTCTCCTGTGAGGGCCAAGTTTAGGTGTAGGGTTGGTGTAGGGCAATAGCACATACAGTTTGTACAGTATAAAAACCATTGCACCTATAGGATGTCCCCACTTTTCACAAAAACAAACGAGTTTGTGTGTGTGTGTGGTCCGGGTGTTCACACGTTATGGGGACAAAATCCCCACAAAGACAGTTATAACAGTAAATTTGGTCTTTTTTTTTTGGTCCCCATGAGTAAACAAGTTTCTAAATAATACAGAATAATCTTTTTTTGAAAATCTAAAAATGCATACAATTTTGTGTGATCGGTAGGGATAGGGTTAAGGTAAAGGGATTCGGAAATAC
Organism: Barbus barbus; assembly: GCF_936440315.1. Classification (NCBI taxonomy): domain Eukaryota; kingdom Metazoa; phylum Chordata; class Actinopteri; order Cypriniformes; family Cyprinidae; genus Barbus; species Barbus barbus. The sequence goes on from NC_136738.1 coordinate 23,685,970, forward strand.
AGTTTGTACAGTTTAAAAGTCATTAATGTCCCCAAAAACATGGAAACTCAAAGTGTGTGTGTGACACATATGGCACAATTTCTCTTTATTTAATTAAAACTTTATGCCAAACCCAACACCTGACCCTAATCCACCTGATCCAGATCCTGACAGAGCCAGATGTGTCCACAGTTAATATTACTCTCATTCATGTCAATTCTGCCTTGTTTAATTGTCTTTTTTTTTTTTTACTAGCATTTATCCCCTTTTCAACCTTCTTGTTCCACATCTGTGCCTATAGTTAACTTATTGAGCATTTTTATACACCTGTGAGTGGGTAACTGCAATGTGTGAACCATTTTTTAATAGGTATTTACTTATATTTTGTCATTGTTTTCCTGATTTCATATTAAAATAAATATTTTAGATTATTAAATTGTCTTAAATGCTACACTTGGGGTTAAAATTTTATGTTGCATTCTCAAAGCCTTATAGGCCTGCAGAGATATTGAGGCATGTGACTGTCAGGCATGGATGCAATATATATAGCATTCTTTCTTTCTTTCTTTTGAGAAACATATTGTGTGATGTAAATGAAATGATCTGGTCAAAAACAGAAAAGATGCATCATTGTATAGATACAAACAAGCAGCAATTTTTAAATCGATGTGGGAAAACGATCTTCACTACAGTAGTTGGAGTGGAATATGTATCAGCTTTTGGGACAATCATTTTCCTCTCATCCGTTTACCTCCTGTTTCACGGATGAAAACAACATATTTGGAACTATTCCCTCCCATTTTTATAATTATCTTTTATTGTGTATTTTTTACAGCAAAAAAATATGGTAGGCCTAATGGCAAAGAGGTCATAGTAGCAAATATGACTGATATGAGGCTATACATAGTGTATGACTATGCCTGTCAAAATTATACTGCTTTTTCTTGAAAAAAAAAAAATGCAAATAATGTTAACTGAATATTATTACTAACCATAGAGCACATGATTCAAATGTACTGATGTTATGGTATTTTTCATCCCTTTTTGGCGCTTGAAAGCTGTGGTCACTCTGAACTGTTTTTGTATGGAAAAGAGCTTCATGAACATTCTTTAAACGTTCTTCTTTTGTGTTCCTTTAAATGTGTGAGGACAGTGCAGTTAAATCCTAAAAGGCCTCGAGAGCTTTTTTTCCATTGTGCAGGTCAATACCTTTATTAACCTGAAGCACTGAGTCTAAGCCCTAGCTTTTGTCTTAATCAGAATGTTGTATATTGTTTTCCACTAAATGTGACTTGGCGGTAACAGCATCACTCCGCTAGCCTAGAGAGAATAGAGCTTTTGTTGGATTGAAAATAGGACTTGATTCAGGGGCCCATCGCTCCGTGACAAGAATTAAGTGCAGCTCTGAACAAAAAGCTCAGTGGTGAAATTGTCATTTATTTTCTCCGCTCTGAGACAACCACATAATCATGGGGCAGGAAAGCACATTTTTCTCATGAAGTTCATGTAATCAATAGCTTATTGATAATACTAATACTATATTGATAATACTATTATAATAATGCTGTTTATTCTTTGAAGGATTGCCACTGACTGGAGAGAGAAATTAAAATGTTGTGCTTCTGTAGAAAGGGTTCTTGGCAGTATGTCTGGTTGTTTCATTATTTATTTATACAGATTTTTGTGTTATAAATGTGAAAATATGGTCTGCCGAATAGTTCCCAGTGTAGGATGAGGCAATGATCTAAGCAACATGTACAGACTGTAACAGGTTTCGTGGTCAGGTTCCGGTCAGGATATATTTAGAACTTGAGCAGTTCTGGTATTATGCGTATTGATCATATTTTCTGTCTCATGCTGGGTTGTACAAGAGAAAGACTGCCTATGCTAGATACCGAGAGAAGAGTTTCTAATTAAACCTAAGGGAAAATACTAGTCTGACAGGAATTTGAAGAGACCTGACCCTCTCCTGTCATGCAGAGTTCACAGGTACCATGGTAACTGATGCATCAGGATTGATGCATTTTGTCTTTGGAGTCCACCTGCATTTGGTCTGACAGCTACATCGCTGTCTGACAGTTTACATGGTATGATCGTTTAACTAATAATTTTCTGCTAACCTGTAATGTGTTTGAGTAAAATTGTTGGGTCAAGATGTAGGCAGAGGGCTTCAGCCCCTGCTGGTAGATAATGGTACAAAGCATTGTTAGTATTCTTGAAAAAAGTAACACTAAAGTAGCTAATAATATTAAAATTGTAAATAACTGTTTTCTATTTTCATGTTATCTTTCAAATGTAATTAATTCTTGGGATGTCAAATTTGTTTTTTTTTTAGCAGCCATTACTTCAGTCTTCAGTGTCACATAATGTGATCCTTCAGAAATCATTCTAATATTTTCTTATCATTATGAAAACAGTTGTGCTGCTTATTTTTTGTGTGTAAACTGTGATAAAATTTTCCAGGATTCTTTGATGAATAGAAAGTTCAAAAGAACAACAAATACATATATATACAATGTAAAGATAGTGAATTTAAAGCATCCTTGCTGAATTTAGGCCTATTTAAAAAAAAAAAAATACCAGCCCAAACTTAGCCATAGTGTAGATTAGAATTATTTTAGGTCACTTTATTTACTGTAATTAGTTCAAATGTACTATTAGAGACTGTCATATTATTTTAATATAGTTTGACAGGGTACTTTTCACTAAGTTACCTAAAGGATGGGAGATAGAAACAGAATGTGGTTTCCATTCTTTCTTTGCTTTGGACCTGTTGCTTTGAGACATAAATCCTGCTGTTAAAGCAATAGTTCACTCAAAACAGCTATTTTTGCCCATAAATGAAAGTCAATGGGATCCAAAACTATCCCTTTTAGTTCTGTGGTTGAAGCTAAATGTTTTCTTGTTGTACAGTGGCACTATATGTGAAAACGTTTGAATTCTTCATAAAATATTTAATATTAGATTAGTTACCATGGCAATTTCAGATGATATTAAATCATGGTGACAGCTTCATAATTGTCTGCTGGTAGTTTTGAAAAATTCCCTACTATATTCAATGTTTCTTTACACTCTATTGCCCTCTGCTGGCAACGGTGTATTATTTATTCCCTGTTCATAGAATAAAAATGTGATCATGTCCAGATGAAATCTAATACAGACACTCTGTTTTCATTCATACATTCACCGTCCAGTCTAACATACACTTGCTTTTTTTATAGCTTTCAATTTCACAGATATTTGAATGATTTGCAGTTCACAAATAGATATTTTATTGTGTCTGCAGATGCTATGAATCATTGACAACCTCCTTGAATAAACTCTCAGGGATAGAAGGAGGTATCCGAACCCTTCAGATCCCAATTACTTTGAATTTCACACCCCCGGCTGAGCTGAAGAGCCTGACACATCTTCAATGCAGTTATCATCTGAAATGATACTTCCAGAGAAGTCATTTTCTGTTTGTTAGAGAACAGACGCTAAGGAATTGCTGGTGGATGTCACACTGTAAACAAACACTTATCACCTAAACACACAGTCATTAACCTGTCAGGCATTAACATGTGCTTGTTAGCAGAGAGAATTATCATAAACTCAGAGAACAGCTGAGGCACAGAGATATTACAGTATACATTACAGCTTTAAATCATGACTAATAGAGCTGCTTATAGTAAATACAACCCAAATGCTTAATCTAACTGCTAAAAATGCGAGAGTTCCCAAAGCTCACTGCTTTATTCAAATGAAGATGATGTATTTTTTCAGAACAGGGAAGTTTTTCAAACATGACTAGCCTATATAATAACATGCATAATCTGCATCCTCAAAACATATGTGTAAATGAAGGCATTTTTGTATATAAAATACACATTTTCTGGCTGTGGCACATATTACAGTTAAGTATACAAGGAAGAGTTCCTAACAGAATGAACATTGCTTGCACATTACTGTTCATTTATTCAATTTAATTTATCTGTGGAAGTAGCTCAAGGGAAATTCACAATTTAACAAAAAGACAGAGAAATATCTTGTGATATATTCAGTTTACAGTATATTAGTTAGATACAATGATTTTAAATTGTGATACTTGCCTGTCCTACATTTATACAGAGATATGTTGTACAGGGATATTCTTTGTCTATATTTGATAAACATTATTTGATCATCTTTTATCAGAGGAGACTATTTTCTTTCTGCCAGAAAAAAGGTCTTTATGCTTTTCTGAAAAATGCTTTTCATTGAATTCATTAATATAAGCTGTAAAGCTCACAGATTTTACAACACTTTCATAATGAATTTACATTTAACAGTATAACCCAATAAAAATTCTACCAAGAACACATTTATTGTTATTGTATATGATCCACATCCCTTGTACTTGGGAAGTGGACGAATGCAGCATGAAGCCATTACTGTTGTGATTGCCTACCAGGAGCCGGATAAAATTATCCAATAATATAGTTTAATCAAGTTATGTCTCTTCATTCCTGTAGTGTCCATTATACATATGGAAAACTGTGAAGAAGGTTATTACGACCACCTGAGGCTAATAACCATTACTGCTTTATTGTAATTTTCATTTTATGATATTGCCTAGGCTTTCCTGGCATTAAAAAATGAAACGGAAATTGAATGAAATAAAATGTATACAGCCCTATTGTAGTTAAAAAAATTAAATAAAAAATCAGTTTCTAAATTGTTGCACCCTCTACTGGTGAAATTTAGTGACAGCACTGACAATTTGATTTTTTTTTATAAAACCCATATATCATACAGACAAATGGGTGAGGTAGGCTACAATTCTCATTTTCCTGGAACATAAATTAAAATAATTGAAAAGTTCATGCCGACATATTCAAGATTGTGGGGTATGGAAATACAAGAGTGATGCTGCTGATAATATTTGCTGCAATCCATCAATATCAGACATTAGTTACTAGATGACATTATTTCTGAGATGAAGGAGAGCTAGTTTGTTAGGGTTGAGTGTAATGAGAGAAGAGGCAGAGAGTTCGGCAGTAAAATGTAGAGGACACATTATATGTAATAGGATGCATTTGGATGAGTAAAATGAGCCAAAGGCAGTTCAGCACCCTCACAACAAGCTTTGATTGATCTCCTTTACGCTGCCAGGAGACAGAGCGACCGAACCATAGAGAATGCATGCAATAAAACATGGCAAGTGTGAACCCACCAAAAATCCTTTCCACTGTAGAGAGACGAGAGCCAGTAAGCCAGTCTCAAAAAGTGTACTTTAGCATTTAAGGTCTAATCCATTAGCACATATTCAGAAAGCACAAAGCTGTATCAGGGATCTCGAAGAACGCAAAAAGAAAGCTGTCAGGTGAACAAGAATACTCTTTTTAGCTCTGAGTCCTTCAATGGGGACAGAGAAAAGAATTGTGTCAAAATCAGAACCCCCTTGATTACATGGAGCAGACTTTCAGAAAAAGTGTCATGCAAAATAAAGAGGGTAGACCGTGATTGTGGCCTTGCTGTGAATTAGAGGTCTTTCATGGATTTGCGTAATGCCTTTGATTATGTTTAAGTGGTGGAATGGGAATAGGGCTCATCTGGAAAGCTGGAGGCTGTGTGGGATGAATGTGATTGAAAGGGAGAACGGAACAGCATGCAAGAGGAAAAGCACACATAAAAGCAGACGAACATGTGCCATTGTGGATTTCGGTAATTGCTGTGAGACAATGAGGAGGACTATTCTTTAGAAACACACTGGTTTTCAAAGCATAAAATCTATGAAATGCATGACGTGTATTGGTGATTAGCGAGGCAGACCTGCTAGTGACTTTAATATTCAGACACTGATCGTTTGAACGGAGGTCAAAGCTCTAATGGCAGACCGTTTACTCAGATTTATTGAAGATATTGTAATGCATGCTTGATTCTCATCTACGTTTCGCAGTGGATGCCTATGCATGGTAGTATATAATGTGTAGGCTATACATATATACAAGGTTTTTCAGAGGCATACAGTAAGCTTAAAGGAACAGTTCAAAAATGAGTTTGATGAGTTTGTTTCTTCATCAGAACAGATTTGTAAAAATAGTATTACACTCTTTGCTTACCAATGGATCATCTGCAGTGAATGAATGGGTGCCGTCAGAATGAGAGTCCAAACAGCTAATAAAAGCATTACAATAATCGACACAACTCCAGCCCATTAATGAATGTTTTGTGAAGCTGTATGTTTGTTATAAACAAATCCATCATTAAGGCGTATTAACTTTAAACCATTGCTTTTATCCAAAATATGAATTCATAATAACATTTTCTCCAAAATATTTCCAAATCTGTTTTGGTGAAGAAACAAAGTCATCTACATCTTGGATGGCTGAGGATGAGTCAATTTTCAATTTTCAGCTCCGAGCAATGCAAGTCCTAAAATAATAGATGGACAATTTCTGGTTGCAAACATTAATAATGTCAGTTGTGAGTGAAGGTCTTGCCTGATTTGTTTGCAGATGCCTCTTGAATTCACATATTTTGTCACATATTTTTTGCAAAATTGCCTTAATATGTTTTGAAATGCATAACATATTTGTTGGTTGTATCTGTTGGTTAGAACTAGCATTCTGTCATATAAGAACAAGGCTTAATATATTTTATGATGTTTCCATTAATATAATATAAAAGTATGTTAAATAACTTTTCTTTTAAACATACGTATATCTTGTTTTAATGGTATCTTGTTTTACTATTGGGAACTAAGGTGATTACTGGTTATTAATAGTATATTTGCAGTGGAAGAAAAACTGTGAAACATTTTCCAATATTTTCAGCAATAAGCAATAGTCCTGTAGCGCACAGTGTACCAGAGAAATGGCATTTTATAATGTCAAATAGACGATTTTGCATTATCTCTCCAGTCAGGTAAGTAGCTAGTCTTACAAGCTCCATTGTTCATCTGCCAAGGTTGAAAGATTATGTGTGTATGCATGAGTGTGCTTTCTCTTAAAACGGCATTGAGTCATAACAAGTGGATATAAGTTTTTGTTCTCTTCGTGTATAGTCTGTTCTTTTTCTCTGCTCTGACACATTGTGCACAGTTATCACTCATCATGCAATCCAGTAATTCATGCTTTTATGACAGATGAAACTCTTTGGAGACGCCAACTCATCAGCAATCAAGCATGGTCTGCAGACCACGCTCATGCTGATCAGATAGCTGTCATTATTTTCGGCATGGCACATGTTAGGGAGTAATCTGTCAATTTAATGAGTACCTAATTTAAATGGGCACGCCCTATTAATCACACAATATCCATAACTCTGTTGTTGCCGACTGAGTCTGGTTTCTCCCAACGTTTTTTTCTCCATTCTGTCACAGATGGCGTTTTGGGTCCTTGCCGCTGTCGCCTCTGGATTGGGGACACTTCATTTCCAGCGATATCATCGACCTGATTGCAAAGACACTGAACTGAGCTGGATGATGACACCACACTGAATTTAATAATGAAATGCCTTTAACTGAATTTTTTTTTTAATCTTTTCATTTTACATTATTGACACACTATTTTCCTTTTTTGATGTTGTGCAGTTGCTTTGACACAATTTACATTGTTAAAAGCGCTATATAAATAAAGGTGACTTGACTTGACATTACTTTATGTTTGCTTGAATGAGGTGCATGTCGGATGTCCTGATCAATGCTCACTGCTAGCCATATGTTTACATGGATTGCAGCACTACTGACACAATTATGATTATTAAGACCAGTTAATGCAGTAAAGATGGTGGAGATACACTTAAAAGTGATGCCACTGCTGCTAATTGCTAGGTGATTTGAATTAAACTACAGGCACTTTAAATGACTAATCAAACCACTTTACAGGCCCATTTCTAGAAGTGACGGGGCTTATGTGTTTTGCTCATGCAAGCGTTTCTTTATGACAAGCATGCTTAAATGGGCACAGCTTAATTAGAAAAGGACCAATGGTGAGTAGAGGAGAAAGGAGTGCGTTGACTTCTGCTCGTGCTAGAGGAGTGCTAGGTCAGCATTTCCCCAGCCAGCAAGGGACAAAATGCAAAATTACTTTAATATGTGGGAAATAGACATTTTAGCCTCCCTTAAGACATTAGCAAACCCCTGAACAGTCTTCAGTGGGATGTTCATCCATATGAAACGTTCCAGCTCTGAAAAAATAAAAGAAATAAAAATCATTCACGACAAGCACAAGTACTATAAAAGTATTCTATTCTATATATATATACGTGTGTGTGTGTTGTTAGAATTTAAATAACTTTACTATTTTAATATGCTTTAAAATATCATTTAATTCTGTGATGACAAAGCTGAATTTTTAGCAGCCATTAAATTGAATTATTTATTAAATTCTTTAAAAAATCTTATAGACCCTAAACATGAATGTACAGTATGATCGGTAGTAAAATATTGCATAATATAACAAAACACTGTATAATAATAATACTATCTAATAAAATACTGTATATGCATAAATCAGAATATTAGGGCATCTACTGTAAAAGCAATAGTTCATGTTTCACAGTGTATAGTCCCCTGCTTTGAGCTATGTGCCTGCTCGGACTCCATCCTTTGTTTTTCCTTTGCTTTTTTTTCCCGCCTGCATTGCTCGCGGCTGTGAGTTAATGGAGGAGTAGAACTGCATTCAGAGGCAGGTTGAATAGTAAATGAATTGAAAAGGTGTCATATGCAGCGTGCAGTCTGGCCACCTGGTGGCAGACACGGCATTCTCAAATGCAGCATCGTTACTCGTTACAGGTGTTTTTTCTTTTTCTTTTTAAGGCTGACAAGAATTCATGTGTCAAAAGCACTACAAACATTTTCTACTCAAACTGGTGGTAATTGGGATATATTTAGGTACTTTCATGCAGATTTTATATTCATTTTCTTGAAATAGAAATTATTTTGTGTGATGCTTATGTAGTCCTATATAACTCTGTCTTCAGGTACCATTAAACATGTTATGAGTAAAGCTACGCTAATTAAATTGTGATGAAATGTGCACAAGAGAGTGTGTGTCATGTCTGAATATTACATGTGTTTATATTTAGCCTAGTCTATCTTGCTAAGAATGACTATTCTCATTGGCACTCTTCTTTTGTAGAGAACGTTTATGTCAGAAGTTGGACTTCTTTCATTTCCTTGTTCCTTTGAGCACTCAAGAAAACTCTTTGAATTGAATGCCAGGTGTGTGAATTGAACGCTCTTGCAGTGAATCCATAGGATTTTCCTGAACTCAAGCGTGAAAGAGTGAGTGTGGTGCTCTGGAGAACAAAGAGACACAACAGGATGAACGCTGAGCCAAATGTACCTAACACCTATTTATTATTTTCTCCTGAATCCCATGAAAATACCTATCGACTTGAATTATAGGTGTTTTTCTTGTGCTTCACACCCTTTTCTCACCACCCACAGTGATGTATATTGAGCACAAAAATGACAAACTTGCAAGCTCTAATTTGATTGGCAGGCTGCTATGAAATTTGATGTGCTATACTTATATGTCATCTATCTATCTATATGTCAAAATATAATAGATATATATGCATCCTTGTCATGAAGAAAAATATATGAAACTCAAAAGTCATTAAGATTTTTTTAAAGTGCTTTTGAAAGAAGTTCTTATGCTCACCAAGTTTGCATTATATTAAAAAAATACAGTAAAACAATAACACTGTGAAATATTATTCACATTTTATATAATGGTTTTCTGTTTTACTGTAATTTACTTTAAATTGTAATTTATTCAAAGACAGATTTTCAGCACCACTTATCAGCTGATCCTTCAGAAATCATATTAATTATGACTGGATTGATCACATTTAACAAAATTGTAAATTAATCTAAATTAATGTGTTTTGTATGTTGGCTTGCTTTTTTTTTACTCATCAGAACAGTTACAATGACCTTCATTTGAGAAAGCTAACACATAATGGTACAGTATAAAATTATAAAATAGTTTATTAAAAAAGCTAAATATCTGAACTATTGCCTTGACTGACTTTGTTTGGTCAGATTTACATGTCGGTCAGATGGTCTCTTTGGTGGTTCTTGGCCAGAATAAGCTGCAAATGGGGACTAGAAAGTTTGTGAAATGCAGTCAAAAGCTTGAAAGAAAGAAAAATGACATGATGAAACTGGAATGCCCCTGTTCTAATCCACAAGTCAATCAGACTGTCAAGAGTGTAGGCGCGTGCGGTGTAGGTGTGTTTAATCTGATTCAAGTTCATTTTGACATTCACAAAGAATAAGATTCCCGTAAAGTACCAAGAGGACTGCAAACTTTGAAAACAAAAAGACTAAATGAATTTCCTTCAAGGCCATGCTTTTCTCCCCCACAATGTCAGTCACTAGGTGCTAAGAATGCATAAATTATTCATGACACTGCGGTATCCTTACACATGTTGTGGGGACAAATGGAGTGTTAAAAAATAGCCTTAAGCCCAGTTAGAGAGTTTCCATGATTGTGAAGAACATCCCTTGGTTCTGAGCAGCCGTCCATCAAGCTCCTGATGGACAGCGTGGCTTATTGATTTTACAGGAAATGCTCGACAAGGATTCTAGGACTAGCATGGAGGAGATCGAAAAAGGGTCCTATTGCTCCACACCTACATGCAGCATCATGCTTCACTTTCCTGTCAGGTTGAGATATACTTGAGTGCGGTGGATGATGACAGAATAGAGCCAAAGGTTTTTCACATAATTTCACGTGGTTTGAAAGCTCATTCCGAGTCGGAGCATGCCAGCGCAAGCCAAATCATTCTTGATAGGATATACATGCTACAATAGGCTGTATAAAATTACCTTGTGATATCACTTGAATTCATTGCATCTAACCCCTCATATATTTCCTGTCATAGAATCCAAAAACATTACATCTACATAGCAGCATGTTATTTCCAGGATCACTTAGTGTATGACGTCAGTCTCTGTTTCTCTTCTTGCTCTTGTTCTTGCCGTTTTACAGATTAATGTGTTAAATGCACTTTGCATTCCCCAGGGCCTCATCTCCAGTTTTCGCTCTTTAAAATCTATGTGTTTAATCATTCTATTGTCCTGATTATGGCCTTAATGCAACCATTTGCACTCACTGAGCAGGGCAAAGCACCCCAGGAGAGAATAACTGTATCAATTGTGGGCAGCACTGTTGCAAAATTTAAACTCAGAAACTTACCATGCATGCGCTCAGCATTTGTACATTTACTCTTCTAATTTTTACCTTTTAGTTTAGATAAACTTTAATAGTCCTAAGCAAGCATCTTGCTGGTTGCTTTGTATATATTTATGTTAGTTGCAATCAAATGTCATTTTGATTTGTCAAGGAATTTGTTTTCTTGTACGTAAAAATGAACATTTTAGAGGAATATCACAGGGAAATGTTTACAGATTATATCATGTCATTAGTAATTGGCAACTTTTAATGCTAGAATAATTTTTTAAATATTTTCATTAAGCAGATGCTTTCATCTAGGGCTGCATGATTAATCAAAATAAAACTGAATTTACGAAATGGCTTAGAGTGATTATCAAATCTGCAGTTTTAATGTATATGCATACGCTGTTTGTGAATAATCACACATTTTTAGCACAGAAAATGTGAAGCTTTTTTAAATTGCATTTGAAAACATTAATTTTATCAGAAAAATCACAATTATATTTTCCCCCAAATCATGCACCTCTGCTTTCATTCAGTGTTACTGACAAATTAGGAAAATAAAGGCACATTAACATCAACAATGTTAACTGTCATGCAACTATAACTATAAAGTTTTGATAATCGTTCTAATTTTATAGAAATGGGAAGTACACACCACAACTATTAAGACACAGAAAAACAGTATCATTGGAATCACTTTCATAACTGTTTTTTTCCTGACTTTAAACAGCTCAAACATTTAAACTGACAGACGACAAAACTGTAATATTAAAACTAATGTCATTGTTGTTAAAGTTATTTTAGCAGTTATTGTTCTTGGTGCAAATTTGGCTGTTAGATTACAAAAGTGATTCATCCTTAACAGACAGTAAAGCAATAGTTAAAGAACAATTTATCATTCTTTGAGATAATCATTTAAGATTTTTTTTAGAAATAGTTGTATGTTTTGAAAATGCATTAACCTGAAATTGCTATAACTTTCTTTCTTGCACATTTGCCGGAACTTTCCCCTAATTTCAGTGCAGTTTCGGCCATTTCAGATAATCAAAACAAGCAATCCAACTACTGATAAGCACATCACTTAAATGCCCACACTTTTTTTTCTCTGTCTGTTTAATGGTGTTGTGTCTGAACTCATCAAAGTCAAGTGCAATAGCAACACAATCCCCATTCTGAGGCACGGAACAGCAATGGAATTTCAATACCATTTGTGTCATTAAAACAAAGAAGAGGATGTTCTTAAACCTGTATTAGCATGTGGGCAGAAATTTAAAACCACTGTGCAGATAACAGGCTGCTTTACATGGCTTAGGAGAGTTGCATTTACCTGAGGGAAGATTAGAGGGCAGAAGGACAAGGTTTGGACCACCTCCTGAAAGCCACACTAAGCCAGGTGAGGAGATGCCTTCATCTTTATGTAAACACACACTGGGAGACGGGATTAAGAGTGGTTTAAGCCACGATACTCTAATACCAAGGTTAAATGAGAATCTGTATTGCTCTACAAATAGCAGTGGCTTGTATATTGAAGGTGGTGAGAGTTTTTTGAGTGTTACTGTAGAGATTAAAGGCCAAGCACTTTTACTGCCTGCCCTTGACCTGTGCAGTGCAGTTTTATTAGCAAGCCTGATGCTGTTAGTATTCATATTATTCAATTAGTTTATTTTTAATTTATAAAATGCAATATGGATGCATTGACGACATCTAAAATGTGCACTACCATTCAAAAGTCTGGGGTCAGCATATGAGGAAAATAGAGCTGTTAAGATGTCTTGGGATATTGCTAGGTGATACTACAAGGCATATTTCATACATCATGCTCACACATCACTTCCATTTACCAACCTTTTAATCGATTCAGGATATTTGTTAGACACTCATTTATTTCCAACCCAAGGTATTCATCCTCTGATAAGCCTTTTACACAACATGATACAAGATGTTCACACATAGTAAACAAGCTTCTCAAAGACATGCCATGAAATAGCCAGTGACATATAGACCTGCCATTCCTGGTTTACACCAAGCATTCAAAAGACTTCATTCATCCCTTAAAGCAAAAGACCAAAACATCAGTACTGTGACATTTGAAGCTGCGAATGCGATAGGGCTCTGAGGAAAGCCCAGCAAGATGGCCAAACCTTTGACAAGAGCAGTTAATCTGTGGGGGAGAGTGAGCTGGAGTGAAACAGGTCCATTTTATTCAGCAGAGATCGTGTATTTTCTCTCGAAGTCATGACGTGTGGTTATGCTCTCTCTAGCTATGCATTAACCCACTGCCCGTGAATAACCAGCGTGCGTCAGCCCACGCCAGCGCAGACGCGTCAGGCACATTCATCCTGGCTTTCCACATCCTGTTTCTCAAATGCACCATAACCTGAGCCATCTAAATGGAAATGACTTTTAACACTGCTCCAATCAGAATGCAGGACAGGAAAAATCATATGAGGTGGGAATTTAGTCAATGTTTTGAGGCGATTGTGAGTGAACTTATGTTACTCTCCCTTAAACTTTCTCCTCCGTCTCCATAATAGTTGACAACCGGTGTCATTAATAATGGCCGGCTTTGTCTGAAAGCTGGTTCGGGCGACATGGGCGCACTGGGGTCTGAAAGGTTGGTGCTATTGGAGTGTGTTTGAATGTTTGATGGAAGAGACTGGAGGCTAAGAGTCGATCATTGTCTGAGCACAGATGGTGTTGTGCCCTGTGATGGTAATTAAATATGGCTTCTCTTTCCTGTCTTCCATTGAGAGGAAAAAGCTACGCTACCAGTTGTAGAAGTGATAAATGGCACAGCAGTGTTTTCTTAGCATTTTCTCCAACTGGAAGATGACGTAACTACACTATCTACAGTGCCTTGCGAAAGTATTCATACCCTTCATTTTTTTTTCATGTTTTGTTATGTTGCTGCCTCATGCTAACTGCTTTAAATGAGTTTTTTTCCTACATCAGTCTACACTCCATACACCATATTGAAAAAGCAAAAACAGAATTGTCACAACTTTGTAAATTAATTACAAATAAAAATTACAAATAAAAAACTGAAATAAGTACATTGCATAAGTATTCATAACCTTAACTAAATATTTAGCTGAAGCACCTTTACAGCCTCAAGTCTTTTTTGTTTGATGCAACAAGCTTTGCTCATCTGGTATTCTTCTTCCCACCTCTTCACCTCTCAAGCTCTGTCAGGTTGGATGGGGGCAGATGCACATTTTCAGGTTTCTCCAGCAATATTTGATTGGGTTCAAGCTCAGGCTCTGGCTGGGCCACTCAAGGACATTCACAAAGTTGTCTATAAGCCACTCTTGCTGTGTGTTTAGGTCCATTGTCCTGTTGGAAGGTAAACCTTCTGCCCGTCTGATGTTCTGAATGCTCTGGATTGGGTTTTCATTAAGGCTATCTCTATATGTTGGTGCATTGAGCTTTTCTTCTACTCTGACGAGTCCCTCAGTCCCTGCCGCTGAAAAACAGCCCCACAGCATGAGGCTGCTACCAGCACACTTTACTTTTGGGATGGTACTCTGCAGGTGATGAGCAGTGCCTGCTTTCCTTCAAACATGATGCTTGGAATTGAGGTTCATCAGACAAGATAATATTATTCTCACAGTCTGAGGGTCCTTTAGGTGCTTTTTTGCAAATTCTAAGTGTGTTTTCATGTGTCTACACTGAAGAGAGGATTGAGTCTTGCCACACTGCCATAAAGCCCAGATCGGTGGAGTGTTTCAGTGGTGTTTGTCCTTCTGTAGATTTCTCCTATCTCCACATACGATCATGGAGCTCAACTAAAGTGACCATCAGGTTCTTCGTCACCACTCTAACCAAAGCCCTTCTCCATCAATTGCTCAGTTTGGCCAGGAGGCCAGCTCTTAGAAGAACCCTGGTTGTTTCAAACTTCTACCATTAAGGGTAACAGAGACTACATGCTTCTGTAACCCTTCAATGAAGCAGAATTTTTTTCTGAACTCTTCCCCAGATGTGTGGCTTGACGCAAACCTGTTTCTGAGCTCTACAGACTGATCTTTTGACCCCAGGGCTTGGTTTTTGCTCTGATATGCATTATCAGCTGTTGTACCTTTTATTAAAACGTGTGTGCCTTTCCAAATCATACCCATTCAATTGAATTTGCCACAGGTTACCTTCACTCAAAGTCTAGTAACACCTACAAGCAATATTAATGCCCCTGAGCTAAATCCCAACTGTCCCAGATAAGGGTATGAGTACTTATGCAATGGAATCATTTACGTTTTTTATTTTTAATAAATTTGCAAAGATGTTAAAAACCTTTTTTTTTTTTTTTTTTGCTTTACCATTATAGTGTATGGAGTGTAGATTGATGTGGAAAAAAGTAATTTAAAGCAGTTTAACATAAGGCAGCGACATAACAAAATGTGACAAATTAAGGGGCATGTATACTGTCGCAAGGCACTGTAGCTGCAAATAGCTTTCTGCTTTGACATACATAAAAAGTCATTGAGTATTCTATATAAATAATTTAAAAGTTGTCTACAAAACCGTATTTATATGTTCAGTTAGGAACAATTATGGAGAATTTTGAATTGTTTATAGGCAATTGGCGTATATATAGAATTGGAGGTTTTGCTCTATATGTCAAAAGAAGCATTTTGCAATAACTTCTAGGCAGTCTATAGTCACTAGTGTGACCTCAAGCTGAGAATGATTGTATTTTGTGTAGCTTTACTGAATTACAAAAAAACTGCTCAATAGCAGAACTAAATCCAGCCTCATGATCCGTGACAAACATATAGCATCTGTCCCCTCAGTATGGCCAAATAGTCTAGAGCTATTTGCAAGAACTATGGGCAAATGAAGCTCCACTGGATTTGAGTCTATGATCACAATGAAAGTGATTTAGGTATTTGATTAAATATAAGGAAAGCTTGCATGTGTAAAATGTTTTACAGCCTACACTGTCTCTTCTCCTACAAGGTAGAAAATGTAGGTGTTCTATCTTGCAAGTAATCCTTGAGAATATACAAAACACTACTATATAATCACCATTTAAAGTGCTTTTTTTATTTGGAATGGCATGAAATTACAGTGTTTTGTAAACTCAATGCATTGGAAACAGACTGTTTTTTGCAGACGGGCAATATAAAAGTATATACTTCAGTAAAGTGTTTATTTTACCATTCATTATCCTGGCTCAGAAAGAATGTATATTCCGAGGGCATGGTTGATTAATGCAGTCTATGGAGATACAGTCATTCCATTTTTAATTGAATTAACACCACACAAAGCTTTTTCTACTAGTATAATGGTATAAAACCAATTGGGCCCATCTTGTGACGTTTGATATTGTAATCCATTTGAAATGTCAAGAATCCTCAAATGTTCTCAACAGAGCATTTGGACACACAGTGGTCCAATTTTTTGTCCAGAAGATCTTCATAATGAGCAAAAAGGACATTTTCTGTAATTGGGAAGTTTCAATAAATATAAGGCAGAGAAGCCATCTCTAGATGTGGTCTCTCTGTGGTCTTTCTATACCTTTTTGAATTTGATTTTACTGGACAGTTTGGAAATTACTGTGGGTTTTCAGTGCTGCATTTGATTAAGATTGGAGCCAATCACAGGAGCTCTGTCTGGCATCTACTCAGCACTGAATAGCCTGTGCAGCATGCAATTTTTCTGTTTCACATTTTCATAAATTCAGTCAACCTGCTGTTTACAAAGAAGTGTAAACAAATGTTGGCAGTAGACACATGCATAATTAAAAGGGCAGTCTCTAGTGAGCGCTATAGAGATGACGTTTCCCAGGATCTAGGATGTAAAAGCACTTTATGACTTTAAGCACTTCCACAGGCATGTACAGATGGCTCTACATGCATGCACTCCATTTTTTTTTGGATGCCTTGTGTTGGTAGATAGGGATGCATATGCCACTGTTGCACTGTAGTATTTGCAATCCTTTTTTTCAGAATGGGGCCAAAAATGAATGTTATTCTTTATATGTTAATTGTAGCCACCATATGGTGACAACAGAGATAAAAATAAAATAACTTTTATCTAGGCAGTATTCGTCAAAACAGTGTTATAATATTGTGTATATATATATATATATGTATGTATAATTTGATTTGATTTAGTCTGTAAATTAGTGGTCTGAGTTTTTATAGTGATTCTTTTTGCACATTACATCATAAAGGGACCAGTTTATTGAATAAATCATTAACTCATTAACTCATTAAATCGGTTTGTTCAAAACACTGATACATTCAGGAACTTTAAGGGATAGGTTACTCCAAAATGAAAATTCTATTAACATTTAGACTCCCCCATGCCATTCAATAAGACTTTTGTTCATCTTGGAAACACAAATGAAGATATTTTTAACAAAATTGGAAAGGGTGCCCCTCCATTTCAGGGAAGGAATGAAAATCTTTAACAGGTGACTGGGTGCTTCTCAAATGAAAGGCTGCATCCTAGTGAGGACACATTCTTAAATGCTTAGGCTTAAATGCTAGAGTAAAGCTGTACCCAGCATCTTTATAATGAGACGGTCTGGTAAGTGCTCTACATCATAAATGTTTCTACCCCTGTTCACATCATAAAATGATCATTTGAAGGATACTTTGTATAGGAAATATTTATATTAAATGATTTTCTATTATACATTATGCACAGTTTAGCATTATGTGATTCATTCACATCTAAACAAAAGTATGCACAATGCCTTCACCTCAAAAATCTTTTTTTTTGTTGCATTATTTAATGAAATTGAAATCGAATGAGCTTGCTGCTCATTCTTTTTCAACCTTTTTTTGTGAATTGAAATGAGTGCAAAGATTGTAGGCGACTGAAGGATGTGAATGGTACACCTGATGCATCCTTCAAAACAGGCTGAAGGAAGGACACAAAATGAAGACTGCCTTCCAAGTATCCTTCAAGTTGAGATGTCCTTCCACAGATTTTGATAACATGGCAGCTGAGATATGCAGCCTTCCAAGGACACAGCCTTTTGTTTGAGAAGCACCAGAGAGTCTTTTTTGAGTCATTAAATCATTAATTTGACCAATTCATTCAAGACCAAAAAGGAAAAACACAATATAAGATATATGATGTATGCTTCCATTCAAAAAAAGTCAATAAATAATTTGACATTTCAATCATGGATTATCATGATCATTAGAAGCACATGCCAAGAATCATAAATCATCACAATCCTACAGCACTGATCTTTTAGAAAATATAATTTCTGAGAATTTGGTTGGGTTGAGATTTGAAATGCTACACTACGTATAATCTTTTTATGCAGAAGTGGAAAGCATGACATTCCATTAAATCATGCACCGCTACACATTTTTGACATGGAGTGGTGATATTAAAAATGCATGTTCGGTTTTTCATTTTAATAACAGATGTTATATTAAGTGAACCTTTTTCAAGCAGTTGTTTTGAATGTGACCCTGTATCAGGGTCCATCCCCAAGTGTTTACAAAACAGCTGACTAGTCAAAGATAACCAGTGTTCTTCTCATCACAAGTGTTACTGATGGAGCAGGTCCTGAAGGCATGGAGAGCACGAAACCAAGGTAGTTGAGACAAAAAGGGGAAAGGTTTTTCCCCCTGCAGACCACTCTCACCTGCAGCTCATCACAATTATACAAGGTCTCACAGGGTCTAGGAAAGAACTTTTTATTTCTAGCCCTCCAGCACTCATTTTTCCTCTCTTTCCTCCATTCCAATAAGGTCGAGGGGAAAAAATCTTGAACTGTTTGACCTGTATCTTTGCTAAGGTGAGAAACCTGGTCAAGACTGGGGTCACTGATTGTCCCAAAGGCCTGTGGGTTGTATTCGGCTGCGTTTTAAATAGAACAGTTGACTTTGGTATCATTTGGTGGCATGTCAGAATGTTCATTTGAAACAGATACACTCAGAGAGCACATTTTTTACTTGCAGAGGTTAGTTTTACATGCATAAAATAAATGCTAGGTTGTATTTGTCACTGTTGGGTAGTCATTTAATTTAAATGCCAACATCTAAAAACATCAACATATTGAAATGAATAAACTGTAAAGTTTTTAAACATTTAAAACACCCAAAAAGATGTGACAACATGCCCAACCGGACATTTATATTTATATATATATATATATATATATATATATATATATATAAAACCTTAGCTCCAGTGTCCTCTAAATTGAGAATATGTTGTAATGTTTAAAGTTTATGTAATATTTTTTATGATCAAGTCATTTCAAATTCTAACATCTCATCCCGGCATTCACAGGTCTAATTGTAACTGTGAAGCAAGACTTGTGTTCTGCGGTAAAGGAGCCAAGAATAAGCGAGAATTAAAGCTGCTGAGAGAAAGTATAAAGACTTCTGAAGTACATACTACAAACTGTACCTGCAAGATAGAAGATTGTCTTTCTTTTTTTACCTACCACACAAAGTTAAGAGTGCTCAACACAGAAATAATGACTAGAACTCATATTTCCATCTACCCTGGAATGAAATGAGAGATGTTAAAAATGTCATGAATATGTAGATCACAGAAAATTCCCTCTCCCACAGCTTTGAGGTTTCACATGTTCTAGTTTCAGAGCTGAAGAGGATCCAAAAAATACAGGACATTACAATCCTTTGCAAATGGAAGCCTGTTTGCCTCTGAAAAGGCCAAAAAAAAAAAAAAGACTTGTATTGACATAATCTAATTGAACAGGCACAATGCCTGTGCTACGATTTGTCTTTCTAGAATAACATCTCTATATTTCTAGCACTTCTACTCCTACTGTTATCTCTTGTAACTCTCCCACTTCTCTTTCTATCTCACTTGCACTCCCTTTCTCTGTAAAATGCAATCTGCAATCAGAACTACATGGTTCACCTCAGGATAGCACCTCTGCCAATCTCATTTATACGCTGCTTGATTGAAATGAATATTTAAGTGGCCGCATATAAATGAATAAAGCTTCAGCTCTCTCCTCCGGAATGTGACCTCTTGCATGAGGAGCTTCCTTGACTCTCTCAAACAGTCTATTAAATATGTAAAATAATGTAAATGTAGGTCTCTAGATGCCAAATATTTGTTTAAACAATAACGCAGAGTTCCTCAAACATAATATCCTGAAAGGAACATACTCAAAATGACTTAATGTATTCTGAATTATTGAACGAATCTGACCGACTAAACCTTTGCTGTTGCTCAACATTTCAGGCATAGATAGTACAGCTGTATTGATTGCGAGCAAGATAACCTAGCTGTGTAAGTGAGCACACTGAGCAAAAATGTTTAATGAAAATTACGAAGAAAAGATCATCCTGTCTATATTCATGCTGTTCTAGCATAGCATTAAAAAGAGATACATAACCAATTGCCTCTATCATATTACTCAGATATTGTGGTGCTTTGACATGCTGATGTTTTCATTTGAACTCATCATAGATGCAAATGTGGTGTTGAATGTTTATTCGTCCAAATGAACTGAAAGCATTGAAACTATTAGCTTCACTACATTTCTCAGTAGCGTGATTGTAGTAATGATATTAAATCACATAGCTTTTTAGTAGCAAAGCTGTTTAGTGATTATGTAGCTGGGTAGCGTTGATAAACACTACAACATTCCATTTTCCCTGACAGTATATCAGAATCAAGTTGTGGGTTTGCTATTTTCTTTGGCTGTTTAGAATCAGAACTACCTATGTCTGATTTGTAGACTTTTAATAGTAAAGTCATTTAACTGCATTTCTCAGTAGTGAGGTGGTAGCTATTTTCTTGGAATTAAGTAAGTACAATGGTATTTTTTTTTTTAAGTAAAATGACAGTTAAAGTAACGACAGTTCACTCAACTTAATTTTTTAAATTATTATTTACTTGATAATTTTAAGGCAAGGGGTTTCCTCAATTTTTTAAGTTAAGTCAACTTATCACTTTTTACAGTGCATCGACTGTTTAAAATGCAAGACTAATTTTATATTTATAAAATGTATGAATTAAATTAAATGTATGAATTAAATTAAATGTTGAAAGCTTCTTTCATTCAGCTTCTTTCAAATTAAATTCATTTTTCATTTGTTTGTGATTTGCTGGATTAATTAATTTCTTTTTTACTCACAATTTCTATTTGATAAACCATTTTAGAGTTTGGCATAACTAAATGTATGATAGAAAAGTCAATAAAGTCTTTCATGCCTAAATCACACTTTTATCATTCTTAAAAAAGGGGGGAAAACAGGTGTTGCTGTTTTGTGCTTTATACAACAGAGATTGTGTCAAAGCATCTTTGCTATATTAAACAGGAAAATAGTGTGTTGATAATGCAGGAAGACAACAGAAAACACTCAATTTTCTAATTAATGCTTGTTTTGTCTTTATTTTAAATCATATTAAGTCATTCTGAAGTTTTCTGGGGCCCTGGCTTCCTTTTGAGAAACGCTGCTCTACATGGTGGGTTTAATTTAGCTTATTTGTAGATAAGTTCTTAGCTTAACTAGCTACATATTTTATCTTGCCCAACACTGCTGGTTTGTCTTTTTCTCATTAGCATATGCTTCATCCTGAACCTACATAAAAAGTAAGAAAAAAGAAAAAAACAACATTGAACTATTACTTTTTTTTTGTTGTTGTACAAAACGTTGTTCAAGGCAGTGGGAATTAGCCGAAATTCAGACTGCTTGGAGAGATTCCATCAAAGTTTTTCATCTGTTTAATAAAGCAGTCAGTTCACAAGCTAATTGTTTTTTTAGTTCCAGTAAATCCTCTTTGTTGGAGATGATTGTGCGCTGAACATGATCATGCTGTGCTTGATGAGATGTTACAGTATTTGATACAGGGCTGATCTTTCTGCTCTACCAGTGATTTTGGGTACATTTATTAGCACTAAATAAAAACTCCTTTCTGAAGTTTATTACTCATTTTGGCTGAATGAGGGGACCGAGGACTTTGCTTGTGAGACGCTTAGTGCGCATTAAGAGATTAACAGAACAGAAGGGAGAATTTGTGTGGAGGAAGCTTGGTGCTTCGCTTATACAGTGGAATTAAGTTGGATTTTAGTGGAGGATTTACTTCCATATCCTTCGCCATTACAGGCGCACCCACAGTGCTGTGGGATTTGATCTGGCATTTACATTTGGTGATCGAACAAAAGCATTTTGTGTGTTTGAAGTGTAATGACTCCGGTTTCGCACAATGCATTTTTTGCTCTGTGAGTATGGAAGTCTCTGGAGTTGCACAGGCTATGTGAAGCCTAGGATTTAAACTAGGCGCTCTGTCTTCACTTAAAAAAAGGTTTGCTTTCCCTAATACTTGACTTAAATCGAGAGACCTTGAAAGACATATATTTGAATGAGAAACAGGCTTAATTTGCATTAGTCGGTGACATAGCTCCCCATCGCTGGCATGATTGCTTCAACAGCTTTTCCCCGGGACAGAATAACTGTCGGCATTTTATAGCATCATGTCATCACGTCCAACACCAATTAATGGTCCGCAGACTGTTCATAAGGAAATGCAAATCTCATCATTTGCAACTGACAAGTTGGGCATCTTATTCAAATCAAAGCATTTCAAAGCCATTTCTTGCAACTCAATAGCACTGAGTATCTGAAAGAGTTTCCCCTTCATAATGGGCCTCAAGAATCGTGGAGAGAAGTGAAAAGGAAGCGTATCTAAAGAGTTTCTCATTGATGCTAGACGTCCAACATGCCTTGTAGACATAGATCTCACTCCGTCGGCCAAAGTTTGGCAAATTACCCAACAGCCCGTAATGCTGTTAGGAAACCTCTTTTAAATAAATGCAAAGTCATTTAGCTCCTGAATTCACATGGTTGGAAAAGAGTTAGCATTTGTTCAGCGTTTCAAATAAATGAAATGATGCAACCTTGATGAGTGCCAAGGGCTTTGGATGTTTGTTTTTTCCCCACTACATTAAAAGTGTTATTCCACAACCAGCCTTCATTCACAGACACACCACTGTTAGGAATACTTTACGTACTGTTTCTGTATGTATGAACACTTTTGTTTATGCACATGGTGTTTAGGGAAGATTAGAGGTCTACAAATAATTAGATCATTACTGATTTTTTACTCGCTCCCCAGGTGATGATGAAATCTTCACAAGATTAATTATCGCCATCTAGAAATTGAAGAAAATAATAACTGTTCCTTCGATTGTCTCAGCATCCGTCAAATAAACTGGAGAGGAAACAAGTAGACAAAGTAAAGAGTCAAAAATGAGTTTCTCTGAACATTAGTTTTGACTCAATGCCCCATGTTTAAAAATCTCATGAAAATGGAGATTTGCATTTGATTCTGCATTTGTGTCACGAAATGGACATCTCTAAATTGCCTCAAGGATATTACACCATGTCTGCTCTGGTCTACTTTAAAGTAATATGCCAAAGTAAAATTCGACAGCAAAAGTTATGCTCGTTGATGTAAAAAGTTGGGCATATGCATATGCATATATCTAAATGCATATCCCAGGCTTACATTTTTCATCATATATTGAAAAGACAAATTGGTCACACTTTATATTAGGTGTCCTTAACTACTATGTACATAAAAAAATAACTACCATGTACTTACTGTGGTCATATTGTTTTTCAAAACACCTTGAGATATGGTTAAGTTAGGGACAGGTTTGGTGGTATGGGCAGGTTTAAGGGTGGGTTAAGGTGTAAGGGATGGGTCAACAGTGTAATTATAAATGTAATTACAGAACTTAATTACAGATGTAATTACATATAGGTATTTTTAAATATATAAGTACAATGTAAAAACATGTATGTACACAAGAAGTGCTTTGTATCAAATGATTAATTTCGATGTAAGTACATAGTAGTTAAGGCCACCTAATATAAAGTGGGACCGACAAATTTTATTATTTTATAAAAGTCTTTTGTGTTTTCATTTCTCCTACAAAATGTTGGTTTCTTCAGCTACTGGTACAAGGGGTTAATTCTTATTACAACTTATTTAAACTTATTTTATTATTCTGGTTTACCAATGAGACAACAGTGTCAGTGAAGACTGAAAAGAAAATCAAGATAAATATTACATATATCAGAATATTTACTTTTTTTTAGTCAAGCAAAATATTGCAATAGTGTGATATGTGTATTATAAATTACACATAAAAACATACAAAAAAAATGTGCAAACTTGTTTTGTTGTTTCAAATAGTTTAGCTCTTCATTAAATTATTTGGCTTCTTCTCTTTTTAGACATTTTACAAACTTATTGTCTGTCAGATGTATTTCTCCTCTGTTGGTGACCTAATGGTTCAGCGATTATGCCAAGCTGCGTGAGTTTTTTCCCCATCATTAGGTGTGCTCCATGCTCTTTTAGCTCAAGGTCATCGATATTGAGGCAATCAGGAAGCTGACACATTGTTTTCATAGGTGACTGAGTTCTCAATGAAGACCGTAATGTGAATTTGGGACTTGTTAGCATGAGAGAGACAGAGCATCGGTGTCACACACACTACAACAACACGGGTCACTAAACAAGCACACATTTAGGTGATAAATGTTACATGTAACTCACTGCACAAAAAGTACAATATTTGCTTTATTTCATTTTAGCTTTTTCTTCACAGACATTAGCTTGATCGTAGGTGTGTTGTCAAAAAGAGACAAGCCTCACTGAATGACTCCATTTCCTTGACCTGCTAAATGCCTGGTGATACAAAAACATATTTCAAACCTTGTTAAAAAGAGTTCACACAGCATGAGCTTTTTAAATGACCTCAATATGATGTAAATCAAGATGAGCTGTTCATATTCATGTCATTGTTATTTCACTTCATTTATATTTGACAGTTTTCACTCTCCAATTTTCTATCACAGATGATATTTTAATGCAAATAAAGTTCAGCAGTCTGTCACCGCTCATTGCGTTTCCAGCAAGCACGCAAAACCACACTTTTTGAACTTTTGTAAAATGTTATAATGATGTTAGTTTTAAGCAATAATAATATGAAACAAATTGGGTAATTTTCAAAAGCAGTGAAACCTGCTCATGTTGATTCTAAGGTCACAGCTGCCATGTGAATATCATAAAATATTTGACAGTGTCTCTCAAATCACACAGTCCTGTTATACTGTCAGGAAATTTGGTATGTTCAACAGCTCCTGTCCTCAGAGATTTACTTTTTTGTCATCTCAGCTCATTTGAGAATATTTCAAATATTTCAGTTTTTCAAATTGTTTCTCACTTTCTACTCTAGGTGTATTGAGAGCGAATTGTGAATTCTCAATGCATATACCTGCTCCTCAGCTCTTTAAATTACAACAATCTTTGCATTTCTCTTTGCCTTTCTCTACCTTTGGTCAATTATCTTTTGCTTTTAGAGGAACACATGAGTGGAATAGACTCCCAGTGGAGCTGAAAGAATTAAAACATTTAACAGGACACTGTGGTTTCTCAGAAAAGCTGAAAATATGGCTGTTGACCCATCAAAATTGTGATCATTTATAGTGATTTATATATATGGTATGGTAGTATGTAATTTTGTTTTAATATTCTTGGCTTATTCTTTTTTCTGCTCTCAAATGTTCTTCTTGTTCTTAATTTGGTGTATTAATATTTTGTTCTTCTTGTCCTTAACATCAACGTGCCAAAACAAGACTACGGATGAACATTAGCCAGTGTTGGCTAAATCTGGTGCATTTTACATATTGTATGTGTTATTAATGCACATTGTCCCTGATTAAATAAATGAAATGAAATGAAATGCATTTCACTTTGCTTTAAGAATGGCCTCTTGGCGCTATCTTAATAGTCTTGCTGGAAGAGACACCTCTAAATAATAAGCATTCCATTAAAGATGGTGTCTAGAGCAAAGATCACTGATCTTGTCTATGCGCGATACTTCTACGTGAAGTGAAATGACATGTCCCTCTGTAATTATGCAAGATATCACACGCACACTGTGGGCTAATTAGGAGCTTACTTAGAAAGAGTAGACACTGCCAGTCTGAGCTGGGAATATTGTAACAATTAATTCAGTGATATTTGACTTCATAATTTGGAGATAACAGTTCTTGCTCATTTGATTTTCAATGTCACCTTCACAGGTAGTGAATCTTAAAGTGGAGATTCAAAGAAATGCAAGGAGAAAAGCGACGATGCAGGAAATCACATCTCATTCGCATCAGGTTTGAATACGCAACATTTGCTAATATACCAACGTGTCCCTCCAGCCACAAAATGTTATTCTGCAGCATAACTACATCAACCCTGAGACCATTTGAGGTAATTTATAATTGGTGGAATGTTCTAGCTGAGTCCCACGCTCTAGTTGAAAACATGAGGCACTGGTGGGAGGCCCATGGGAGAATTGTCACATTGGATTTGTTGTTGCGGAGCTGATAATGGCCTGCCCAATCCAATTAAAGTATAGACTTTTACTACGACGGTTTTAATATGACAAAATTCTGAGTCTCCGCCTCGTGACTCACTTTCCTTTTCTGGAGTCCTCTGTCTCAAATGTCTCTTTGAATTATCACAGGAGCGCTTTGAAGTTTTCATATGTCATTTACGAAAGTGGAAACTTGCCTGTCCCAATCAGCCCTGGCCGTTGGAATTCAGTATCCATTTGACAGGTGTACCAGCCGCTGACTTCATAGGGCCTTGTTTTACTTCCTAATTTCGCTGCCATTGACACGACTCATTTTCTGCCTCGGTGCAGACACGGACTTTGACAAATGAGGCCATAGGGATGAGTTACAGCCCAACCACTGTCGTGTTCCCAAAGCCCTGTACTCGGCAGGATGTCCAGCAGATTCTCTGCTTCGCATCGTAATCCCATTACCTCACCGCCTGTACTAGCACACCAAGGCTGCGGTGCCAGTGGATATATTGCAAAGTGAGCGAATGACATCAGTCAGAGTAGCTGATTCCAGTGAAAAGCATTACTTTGTGTTTCTCTGGTGCACTGTGCAGAATCCTGACCAGTCTAAAATGATAGCTTGAGGTTTTCCAAAGGAAGATATTCTGAAGAATGTGGAAAACAGAGCTGTTCTGGGGTTCCATAGTAGCAGTTCCATAGTAATGTTTTTTTCCTACTATGGAAAAATTTCCTCAAAATATCTTCCTTTGTGTTCAGCAGAACAAAGAAATTCATACATGTTTGGACCTACTTGAGGGTGAGTAAATGATGACATAATTTATATTTTGGGTGAACTATCCCTTTAAGTCTACTGTCTGTAATAAAAATTGTCTGTCTGATAGTTACTTGGAAAAACATAATTTCATACGTTTCTTTACCTCAATAGGTGGGCATTTTTCGCATGTAATGCAAATTTGATGAATATGAATGAGCGGTGAAGTAGTGCTTCAGTAATACATTTTGACTGTATAATATTCTATTTTCCAGGCATTTTCTAAAACAGATATAGGTATTCATTGTGCCGTTTCATTATCATCAATATCGCTTACCCTCTAAGAGCACTTTTTCCAGACTTTTGACTGTTACTTCTTCTGTGAATCCTTACTTCTTTTTTTCATCTTCAACAAAAAGAAAAGCAGAGACAGCTTGGTTTCCATGCATGATATTTTCGAGTTATGAATATGCAAATTAGCTTTAAATACCGTCTTGTCCATGACAGTCTCACAATGAATAATGGTTATGCAAGTGTGGCATTCATAAACAAAAGACTTCAGCTGCACATTGTTGAATGTGTAAATGAACAAAACACACTTTGAACAATGACAACAAATGGAAGCTGAAAAACTAAGTTCCCTGTCGATACTTCACTCGTACTGCGTCGCTAGACGCTACGGGAAAACTCCTTTTTCTCCGAGGACTGAAGACTTTTTCAATCACGCAGTGTGACTGCACGGCCATTGGTTCGTGCAGTAAATAAAAACGAACCAATGGCTCGTCAGCGACGCTGCATGAGCCTATGGCGACAAAGCCCGCCAGAGCCAGCCAGAAAGGGCGGGGCCATCTGTCTATATAAGCGGGCGCTTCGCCATAGGAAATCAGATCAATTCTCCTTCAGCGACGACTTCTTTGCTGATCTCAGGACTCCAGACGCTCGCCGTTGAAACGCCTCGGTGCGGCTTAGAAGCTGCCTTTTTTTTTCCCAGTCCGCTTTGCCGAGCCGCTCAGCGATTAAGCAGACGTCAGCTCTTCCCCTGCTGCCATCCGGCGAGCATATATTAAAAGCAAATTTCTCTAAAAGAGCCACGGCGTTGTTGCAAGTGCCGCGCCGTCTTTGCGTGTCGTGCAGGATCTCTCTGCACGATGCTGACGGCCACTCGGAGTGTGTTTCGTGCCTGGGTAAACCCCAGGCAGAAGCCGCTCTGACTGAGATGGAATGTTCACACTGCCTGAACATGAGTCTCATGACTCTGCGCGCTCAGATCGCTTTCTTTTCAGAGAGCGACGTCGCCCCTCGCGCCCTCCCGTTTTCTTCCTCCCTGGGATTTGCGGGGAAAAAACGGCGGCATAAAGGGATTAAGAGCTCAGCGGCGAGCGAGCTCACGCCGGCTCAAACTCCGCGTGCCTTGCCCCCGCTATGCAGAGAGGATTCTCCCGTCCTCTTCGAGTACGCGGATCAACATCCCTCGGTTGGTGCAAGTGACGTTATCTCGTTCGGAGCTGTTGAGGACGAGCTATTAGATGACAGCATGTCTCTAATAGCATCAGACGCAGAGGAGATGTCGGGCTCCACTATCGACCCCGCCCCTTCATCGTCTGCCGAACCCAGCGACGCGAATCCAGGGATGGATGACGAGCTCTTCCGTAGGTTCCTCTCCAAGGCCATCAACGAGCTGGGTTTGGAGTGGTCTTCGCCGGAGGAGCCCACTCGTAGTCGTCTGGATGAATGGTTCCTGCCGGGGCGCCGTACGGTCCCTCGTCAGCGAACCTCTCCGGAGGTCCATGACGAACTTACGAAGTCGTGGCGTGCTCCATATTCGGCCCGCCTTCGCTCTAACTCTTCCTCTGCTCTCTCCTTAGTGGACAGCGCCAAGGAGAAGGGCTACGAAAGGCTGCCCCCTCTCGATGAGGTAGTGGCTGCGCACCTTTGCCCGCCCTCCACCATCGGATGGAAAGCAAAGGCCGCTCACCCCTCCAAGCCCTGCCGGACAACTTCTGCCCTAGCTGGACGAGCATATTCCTCTGCCGGGCAGGCCGCCTCAGCGCTTCATTCCATGGCTGTGCTCCAGGTCTTTCAGGCCAAGGAGTCTGGACCTGATCCCACAGTTTTCAGGGAACTGCGCAACGCCACCGACCTGGCTCTGAGGGCTACCTGCGTGTCACCCCTGGCCCCCTGGAAGGACCTACGGTGGTTCAAACAAGGTATGACAATGGGTTTGGTTTACAGAAGGAAGGTTGTTACGACGAATGCCTCCAACACAGGTTGGGAGGCTCTGTGCGATGGCGAACCGACCTTCGGCTCCTGGACGTATGCAGAAGGACAGCTGCACATCAACTGCCTTGAAATGACGGCAGTATGTCGAGCTCTTCAGTTCTTCCTGCCAGTCCTGAAGGGACACCACGTGCTAGTCTGTTCGGACAACATGACAGTGATGTCATACATAAATCGCCAGGGCGGGCTCACCTCAAAATGCCTTTTCGAGATGGTGAAACACCTCTTAGTATGGGCACATCTCAACCTGCGTTCACTGAGAGCAGCTCATGTGCCCGGCGTGCAAGGAGCGCATATGCTCTCTCGGAACAACGTCCCCTCCGGTTCCCACAGACGGTTCAACAAATTTGGCGAATCTTTGGCAGGGCAGAGGTCGACCTCTTCACCTCCAAAGACAACTCTCACTGCCAAATTTACTTTTCGAAGAGCAAGGACGCGTTGGCCCATGAATGGCCCAACCTCCTCCTATATGCTTTTCCCCCGATTGCTCTGATTCCTCAAGTAATCAGGCGAATCAGGGAACACAAGCAGAAAGTGCTTCTAGTGGCCCCACTCTGGAAGAACCATCATTGGATCTCAGAGTTATCTCAGCTGCTAATAGCGGCTCCGTGGCCTAACATAGTCTCATCCCAACTCGTCACATATTGACGCTTGGTTTTTGCGTCGCTTTTTGACGCTCAAGGTACCCCTTTAGCGTCACTTTTCGACGTGAAGGGAAGGTAATTTTTTTAAATAGGAAACACTTAGCGTATATTAATCATTTTTAAATAAATTATGCCAGTACTTGCATCTGCCTCCTATATCTTGCGTTTTCGCTGAAAAGTTACGCTAAAGGGGTACCTTCCCTTCACATCGAAAAGTGACGCTAAAGGGGTACCTTGAGCGTCAAAAAGCGACGCAAAAACCAAGCGTCAATATGTGACGAGTTGGGATGAGACCGGGTTGCGTGGCCAATTCCTCTGAGACGAGACCTCCTCTCTCAGGCGAACAGAATGATCTGGCACCCCCAGCCCGAGCTGTGGGACCTGCATCTATGGGCACTCGATGGGACTCAATAGATCTCCCCGAGAATGTCCTTAATACCATTGGGCAGGCTAGAGTCGCGTCCACGAGACGCCAGTGGTCGGTTTTCTCCGCCTGGTGTTAAACTCACGGCGAGGACCCGACAACATGTGACATATCAGTGATATTGTCCTATTTACAAGAGCTGTTGGATAAGAGCCACGCCCCTTCCACGCTCAGAGTCTATGTTGCAGCTATAGCAGCTTCTCACGCTCCTCTAGCCAGACAGTCGGTGGGCTGGAACAACCTAGTTGTCTGTTTCCTGAGGGGTTCTAGGAGGTTCCATCCGCCCCGACCTCTCACATTCCCTGCATGGGACTTGCCCACGGTCTTGAGAGCCCTTAAAGGCACTCCCTTGAGCCACTACAATCTGCAAGCTTAAAAACACTGTCGCTCAAGACCGCTCTGCTGCTGGCGCTAGCATCGGTGAAGCGAGTAGGTGACTTGCAGGCTCTCTCTGTGAACCCTGTCTGTCTTGAGTTTGGGCCTAACGACTCTAAGGTCGTCCTAAAGCCAAGACATGGCTATGTCCTGAAGGCGATCTACACTCCGTTTATAGCCCAGGTTATTACACTCTCTGTGCTAACCCCTTCTGAGGAGGACCGAGAGTTCAACCTTCTCTGCCCGGTCAGGGCATTGAGAACTTACATCGAGCGTTCCGCGCATTTTAGGCAATCGGAACAACTCTTTGTCTGCTTTGGTGGCCGCACCAAGGGGTCTCCGGTCACAAAGCACAGGATATCTCGATGGTTAGTTGACGCTATTGCACTAGCATACTCCTCCCTGGGCCTCCAGAGCCCCATTGGAGTGAGAGCCCATTCCACTAGAGGTGTGGCCTCTTCCTAAGCGTGGTCTAGTGGTGTGTCCATGGCAGACATTTGTGCGGCGGCCGGCTGGGCCTCGCCGTCCACATTTGCCAGGTTCTATAACTTGGAGGTCCTGGCCTAACAGGCTCGGGTTCTCTCTGCTTAAAGGACACACACCTATCTTAAGCGGTCCCCTCAGGCATCGCCTGATTCTTCAAGAACGCTCTTGGCCCCATTCCTGGTGCTGAGGCTGTACTGACCTCTAGGAGCTCGGTCCTCATGCCTCCTGCAGGATTCTTCCTGCTCATAATTGGTCCCTCTGAGCCTTAGGCCAGTTTATATTAGTTGTTTCTCTTCATGGCATGGCGGGATTGTATTTGTTCCCCATAGCGTCTAGCGACGCAGTACCAGTGAAATATCGACAGGGAACGTACTCGGTTACTAACATAACCTCGGTTCCCTTTGATACGGGAACGAGTACTGCGTACTGTGCCATGCCACTCAGACTGCACGACTCAGGTCGTCGCTTCAGTCGAATTGGCCTGATTTCCTATGGCGAAGCGCCCGCTTATATAGCCAGGTGGCCCCGCCCTTTCTGACGGGCTCTGGCGGGCTTTGAGCGCCGCTGTAGCGCCACTGATGAGCCATTGGTTCATTTTTATTTACTGCACGAACCAATGGCCGTGCAGTCACACTGCGTGATTTAAAAAGTATTCAGTCCTCTGAGAAAAAGGAGTTTTCCCATAGCGTCTAGCGACGCAGTACTCGTTCCCGTATCTAAGGGAACCGAGGTTATGTTAGTAACCGAGTATGCTTTTGAAAGCATTTTTCATCATTATTTGTCGTTAATGCAACATTCTTTTGTATTGTGCCATGTTGTACAACTCATTTACAGAGAGATTCTCTGAAGATAATAGAAAACTCTTTACAGTACATACAATACATTTATTTCCTGAATTTCTTTATCCATTACCTCAAATTTTCTCTAAATTATAACCATTTAAACAATTTGTTACCTATAAAAAATCCATAACTTTGTATGAAGAGTTTATGCACTTAATTTAGGTGATTCGTTTTTTTGTTTTTTTGGGGGGGGATAAATAGAGAGTATTGAGTAAAGGTGTGGAGCCACTGTAAGCCAGTTTTCAAGATAAATGATGAAATATTCCAATGGACATTATCTGCTAAAAATGTTTGTGCTTCAGTTTTTAAACGAGACTGAGGAAAAGAAAGAAAAAGATGTTAGCACATTATCTGCAATGGTACCTGGTCTGGTTGCTTGGCACAAATCGATTTGACAGTTTGCAGATCCCTAATATGTTGTTTAAAAGTTTGTTCTGGCCCCAAAAGCATATTTTGTTCTTAACTTTTTTTTTTTTTGAGCTGAGTTGAGCTATAGCTTTAGTTAGAAAGTTTTAACACACACAAAACAATGCCACAAAATCAACTGCGCTTGTCATATTCCCTATCGGCTTCTCACAAAGAGTACTCTTGTGTTTATGTTGTCAACCCCTGTGGTGATGCATTCCTATAATAACTACAGAAATACATAGATGTGCTTTTGTGAGACAAATGTAGGCACGCTTCTCTTTGGGCATTGAGTCTTTTCTTCTCTCCCATGATTCCTCCACATTGTGAGGGAGCACAAAGCGCTGCTGCTCATGGGGCTTCTTTGAAACTGTGCGTTTGTTGGGGGGTGGTGGGGCGCTTGGCCTCTGAGTGATGGTGTGCATCTCAGGGAGCCGGGGTCAGCAATCGATTTCTCAACTCGCTCGGTGAATGCACTAATCAGGCTCGCTGGAGCTCCCTTGAGCGGTGGAGCACTGCATGTGTCTTTGTCTTAGTCATCTCAGCCTGGAGTTTAGCTGCATGGGAGACTTCATACAAGATAAAGACATTTTTACAGAATTGTATACTATGTTTGGGAAAGCTATGAAAGCTCAGCCCAGCTCACACTGGGCCATATTCATTAACCATGCATACACATGTTCAAAACCTATTTGTTTAGATAGAATAGTGAAGTGAGAAATAAAGGTGAGAGTGGGAGAAGGTTTTATTGGATTTTAAAATATAAACAACTTTTTAAAGAAAAAAAAAAATGAAATGGCAAAATATGTTATTTTAATCTCTTCTGAGTAACAACAATCAGCCCGATCTCACAGCAATTTGAACATATTTTACGAGGTGGCTAATTCGTACGAATTCATACAACCTCACACGTACAAATTTATATGATTTTTGCCAAATCGTATGTATTTTACTAGTCGCACAAGTCGTATGAATTTGTACGAATGACCTAACCCTGCCCTAAACCTACCCGTCACTGGGGTTTATACAAATTATACAAACTCGTACAATTGAGGCCGTACGAATTCGTACTAATCAGCCACCTCGTAAAATATGTATGAATTGGTCGTGAGATAGCATTGCAATAATCGTGCATTATAGCTTGATCTGAAATAAAATTTTCTTAGCATATAATTTATTAAAATTAATAGAATTAAGAATAAAATGCACACGAGCACGTGCACACACACACACACACACACACACAATTTATCTTTATATATATATATATATATATATATTTTATTTATATTATTATTATTATATATTAATGATTGATTTATTTTTAACAAGAATAAATCTAAACATATTTATAAGAATAAAAATATCTAAATTACAATAATAGAATGTGGATAAAAGCCAAATGTGTTTGAATTGCAGCTGAAATTTTATAATAACTTTTCTCTGCACTTAAATGTTATCTATTAGTGAATGAGACCCACTTAGATTGATGAGTAGCACTGTGTGAGAACCCAAGTATAATTAATGCAAATTTAAAAGTAACTCAGTTATGGTTGTTTCATA
The DNA here is from genome assembly GCF_936440315.1 of Barbus barbus. NCBI lineage: Eukaryota > Metazoa > Chordata > Actinopteri > Cypriniformes > Cyprinidae > Barbus > Barbus barbus. The sequence goes on from NC_136738.1 coordinate 23,720,194, forward strand.
ATGATTAAATGTGTCCCATTTAAAGTAGTATGTTCAAAATTTGACACGTTATATGAACTGACACGAGCGCATCCGGGATTAAAAATTTAACTCGTTCCAATGGGATCATGGCAGTCATCAAGCATCCATCACATGGCGGCTGAATACATTGGGGATGTGACCAGAGCAATACAGTATTTTAATGGCTATTGTTGGGCCAATCAGAATGAAAATGAAAATGAGACTGACTTCCAATAATTCTGAAAGCCTGCTTCCATTGTTCCTGTTCTTTCTTCCTGTCAGGGGAAATTGATGGAGTGCACTGCGGTCTAGAAACGGGAGGAAGAACTGCAGATAAGGGAATAATGCCATAGCACTGAAGTGAGGAGGATCCACTCTCTAGGGAACAAATCTCAACAGACTCAGACACATGGGAGAAATTGCAGCTTGGTCTTCGCCCACAAAATTACATTTGAGGTCCACTGGGACATCAGCCGATGGGTGGTAGGAAGAATCAATTGTTTTTTGTTTTCCAGTCAAATGGCTGCAAATAAAATCCATATTTGGGATTTATTATCACAGAAGGCAAGAGATCCAATAAAGTTCATTTATGCCTTATTTTTCAATGTCTCTGAAATGCTAATGTACAATGAAAAATACCTGATGTTTTTCAGCTTGGCGGGATGCAGTGAATTCTGAGAATTTGTTGCTGTTAATTAGCATGGCCTAATTTACATTGAAGCAGGAAGTGAACTCCACTTCTATTTTTAGGTATTGTGCAGGTATGCATCATCATCAGCATGACTGCGTCCTGCATTTCTGTAATTTGCTTCTAATTAGATGAGGAAATCAGAAGGAAAGTAGGTTGAAATAAATTTTTAACAAGATAGCATGTTGGTTCAGGCAGTTTAATAGGTTGCACAGAGGTTGCAGTGCGGCGCTCTCTGAGGCATACCCAAGTGTTTCTTGCCCACAGCGTACAGGTGGAATGGGCAAACAGAAATAGGGAACTTTTTCAAATTATGGTGAGCTGTGGAGAGGCAGGTCATGTCGACAGAACACTAGGCTTGTCTCATTACGCCCACTCAATCCCTCATTAGAAAAGCCCAGTCGCTCTGAGTGGGGCGAGACAGAGACCAAATGCATCTCTGCATTCTTTCATTACCTGCCAAGGCCGTCAGGACCACATAAACACTGACGGCTCATAATGAGATAGTGATGGAGAGAAATGACCAAACAGTGGAGTGATTGCCATGACAGGCAGGCTAATATGGAGGATGAGACCCACGGATGGCAGGTGGTGCTCTGACAAACATGGTGAGGAATTCTGATTGAAGGCAAGTGGTTGAAATTCTTTTTCCTTCTCGTCTGTCTCAACAAAACTGTCAGGGCTGCCTCTGTCTTTCTAAACGTGTCTCCCATATCTGGTTGACTGCTCCATCCTAAATATTTACACCTATGTATTTGGTCTGCTGGTAAAGGTTTGGAAATGCTCATGTAAACTCATTTGGTATTAATGCAAACAAAAGTGGGATTGCAGGAGCTTTGGTTGAGCAGCTGTCTGGACACCTCCTCCATTGCTCAGCCGTCAGGTAAAAATGTAATAAGAACGGTCAGAAAGTTTTAAGTACCAGCAAAAAGGACCCTCGAGCCTGTAAAACGTTACCCAGCAAATTGCTTTGAGCGGTGTCTGAGTATAATCTAGTTATTTCTGGCTGTGTTAAAAAAAGAGGTCACGTCACATGCTGCGTAGTGATGTAGGGCTACTTTACTAGACAGGCAGTTCTGAGTTCCTGTTTTATAAAAGCACTGAAATTCGATCAGGGGCTCTACCCGTGAGCTAATCATCAAGGTAACGCAAGCGACTGTAACTGGAATTTCTACAAGTGGATTGCGCTCATGGCTGATGATTGAATCTCTTTCCGTGGTGCTGAAGATCCCTGCACATTCCTCCAGATTGATTCTGCAGTGCTCCACAGGTGCAGAACCACAGTCTGGGCCTCATTAACTGATAGTGGCTGATATGGAAATATCAGCGGGGAAAAAGTGAATCAGAAAGAGAGCTTAGACGGGGACTGTCACACAGGGGCTGGCAGGGTGCTGACAGGATCTCAACAGTCCACTGTTTGTGGTAAGAATGCAGAAGTGAAACTTTCTTTGGAAGTTTGCTCTATTTTATTTTGCAATCTGAATGTGAAAACCACACTATAAAAACAATTTGACTACTGTTCATGATGTTTGATATATTAATTACAGTGGGAGGTTTCAAATGACACAATGAAGTAAAAGAAATAGAAATAAAATAATTGAATTGTTGACAGCTTCATGGTGTTATCTGTAATGTATTTTGAATTTCGTTTGAGATTGAGTTAAACGTGTGATGTGTAATTCTTGTGCAAATATAATAATTTTTTGGTAACAGGTTTACAAAATGTTTCACCTCTCTACCATTTGGCAAACAAATAGTCCCATGCCCAATCTCATACTTTTTTAAAAACCATGCATATTAATCAGCCGTGTTAAAATATATTAAATTAAGAATTGCACACATCATCTTTAAACCTGGTTTGGTGGCAGTAGCTTTACAAATGTTTAACCATTGATGATTAATTGGAATTGTGCGGGGATTCCCAAACCTTTTTTGAGCTAAAATAATTTACATAATATAAAATAATAATATAATATAATATAATATAATTGTAATTTTGGTAATTTAATAACACATTTGCATGTTCACTTTAATACAATATTCAGCTATATATACATATATATATATATATATATATATATATACATTTTTAGTATATCTTATTCTGATTTATTTTTAAATTACTTATTTTAATTTTACATTCCCATGATTTAATTTTCATGAACTCATGAGCCCATTTTGGAAACCCTGGAATAGTGGACAAACAAATTATTATGTTGTTGAATTACAGTTTTTAAACTGTTTTTAAACATTAAAAGATAACAGGTTTACAACTTTAAAAAAGGGTAATGGGTATTAACCAGAATAGCTTATAAAGAAGCTGAAGCCTCACAGTAATAGCTAAATATGAAGGTTGGGAAAAATAGGCATCTAAGCCTCATTACTAATTTGAACAACATTTAAATGAATAACAGCAGTTAAGAAGGACAGTGCTTCAGTATAATAATGAGGTGCTAATGGTATTGTGTAATATTGAAGATTGCTTTAATGATGCTGGTCTTAATGAAAAATAATTACTTTATGTTACTTCCATGTAATCACTCAAATCCACCTACTGAAGAAAACATTTCCAGTGTTCGTGTGTTTGATTCACTTTATTTGGTAGCAGAAGTGAAAACAAAAGCTGTCACTTTGCCACCCACAAAACATTACGGAGCTGGCTGAGAGTTTGAAGGGTGAGTCATTAAATCAGTCCATGTCTGTGAATGGAGCTATTTAACTATTAGTGCTGGACTTTAATTGAGAGGATAATAACCCTCTTGTGATGACCAATTAAATTTGATGAAGTTTTCAAACTTTTTAATGGAAAAGGAACAACTCAAGACCAAACATTCAGGAAACAAATAACAGAGATATAACATTTGGCAAATTTCCTACAGTATGATATTGTTGCTATGCTAAGTTCATCACAGTCAAATATATTCTAGGTTTTGAATGGGTTATTGGCTTTTGAATTTGACATTTGAGGTGATGTTTTCTCACATAATCAACTTCTTTTAGCATGTAAAAAAAAATGCATTTGGTCTCCTTTATTTAATTTGTTAAAACAATTTCCATGCCATATTACTGGGTAGGTATGCTACTATTTTGGATGCAGTAAGCACTTTTAGAAAAAGATTCACCAGAAAAATATGTTCAGTATACGTTCATGACTCTTTTTTTTAAAGATTCATTAAAAGAGTTTATATATTAGTTGTAAATCATAGTTTATGTGCAGGCTATGAGGAACACCATTGCTGAAAAGTATTGCGAGATACACCTGCGCATACCTCAAAACAATTTATAATTTAATGGCTTTACATTTATCGGATACAACAGAATTAGACTGTCAGTCTGTGTAGTAGTTCCCCTTTAACTTCCAAGGTTCATCTAATTTGTACCGTGCTGTCTCCTCATATTAACGTCTTAACTTCTGGCAGGTAGGGGTTATATCAACATGTTTATGATTGAATCGGGCACAATGTTGCTCTGCCGTAATGGAATGTAAAGTGTTGCATTACGAAATGTTTATTTTAGTTCTGCTGACTAAAAAAATAATGTTTACTTTGCTTCTGGAGATAACTATTCTGCATTTCCTGACTCTGTAGGTTCTGGGGAGTAATTCATCATTTAATCATAGCATGCAAGGTTCTGGGCTTCTCAGGGCCATTGTTTTGGACCAAGGTGTACATTTGTTGAGTATACAGATGAGAGCATAAATCAGTGTTCAGATCATTTCAGTCTGTGGACAAGATGTATTCAGATTACCCAGAATGAACGTTATTATTCGAAATGATCACAGTGTTTCTCAGAGTTCCATTTTGTGCATGTCACTGTTTGAAAGCTTAGATGGTGTGTAGATGAAAAAAAAAAATGCTCAATTTTTTCTTTCATAACAAGTGTGTGAAAAGATATTTCAAAGTAATCTTCTCCAGATAAACTGAACTGCATCCCCTTCAGTTTGATTCCAATTCCGATTCATTTGAGTATATTGCTGGACATATAATATGTGTGGCAGTGTTTCATACAAATTTAAACTGGAAAATCATCTTTTTGAAAACCAACGCTAAGAATTGTTATTTTTGGGAGTCTTGCTAAAGTGGTTGCACTGTAGGTTTTTGATTGTCTAAACATGCTTATAAAAGTCATTTATTCACGAAACAAGTCACTATGAGTTGCAACACACTCTCGTGACCATTGTGAACCTGGTCACATATAAGGTTATAAATCTGTACAATATCAAACACATTTTTCGTACTAAATGCTTATGTCTGACTGAGGCTTAAGAGTTTAAGAATGGACTTTTTCCACTTTTTCCATTTTTCTTAATGAAAATAATTAAAAGTTTGAGATTTAAAACTGAAATCATGTGAATTCAAATGTAAAACAGTCCTGTTTTCTAATGCGATCAGGTTGGTACGTTTTGACCCACAAAAAAGAACCACTCATAAGAGTCATTTGTATAAATTGGACTACACCAGTTGCATTGAAAAGTATATGTTTGCGTGTAGCCTGTGAGAATGTAAAGATTATGAAAACATAGTGATATATAATGACAAAATCAATTTTCTAAAGAAACGTGTGGTCAAATCCTGACAGCAATTACTGGTGTATCAGGAATCCTCAGAAGGCATGTGGACCTTGAGTTTGAAACCAGTTCATTTATTCCTTGAGTTAACACATGTACTAAATGAACTAGGCAGAGAACATAAAACAACAGAGCTAAGATTAGAAGATCGTTCTTTTCACTCTGTAAATGGCATGAGGCAGAAAACATGCGAGCAGTGAACTGAATCAAAGCTAGTGCCTATCATGGATGTGAAGAAAGAATTTCTAAATCCAAGTTTCAAAACACTGGGATTTATGTTGTACCGTATTTCACCGAGCACCAAGCTCATGAGTTTGAGCTCATTAAAGCTCATTAAAGTTTAAAAGATCATAGTTTGCTATATCTGACTCTTAGATTTCCGAAATGCTTTGTTCACTTGTTAGAGTAGAAAAGTGGATGAAATTCCAATTATAGAGCCTTATTGCATATGAGAGAGATGATTTTATATTCCTGTCAGTGACCTGACCTCATCCCACTCATTTCAGGGCATGTGCTCTGTATTTCTTCAAAGTATCTTCTGTCCTCTTGCCGCTACTTATTATTTTAACATTTTTAAAGTCTTATAATGTTTCTTTTTTAAAAATATAATTATTGTTATTAATAATAACCAGAGAACTGATTATGTGCATTAATGTTTGAAAAGGTAATTTAGCCACTGTCCTCTTTAATTTCGTAAAGAAATTAAGATGTAATCGCAAATATGATAAGCTGACAGTGTAGTGTAATGTCACAGTGCTGTAATAATGTTATCCAAACGAGATGATTGTATTAGCATAATTGAAAATATACCAATCTGCGTAGACATCAGTGGGGGATGCCAAATAGTTGACATGCAGACATGATTGTAATAGATTCCAATGACTTTGTTAGATTTGTTTTTAATCAAGGGAGAATTGCACAGAGATCAGTAAGAGGACCCTGGATTTCATCAGGAGTGACTGTAATGACTCCATGTGAGCTTGAATTAATGATCAGGTATGTGCTCCCAAGGCAGAGTGAGTCACACAGTTTTATAAAAGCACCTCATTCATTTCTGACCTTTGAAAGCTTAAGACCAACCTCGCGTTTGCATTTTAAGCAAGCTCTCAGATCATTATAAGTCGCTCCAGGATAAAAAGTTGAGTTGGCCTTTTTCTTCCCAAGACCTTAACGTATTTATTTATAAATTTTTTTCTGCATGCATGCTCTGAGTTTGGCAATAAGAAAAATCTGTCAGGCCAGAGGCACAACAGAAGTTGAATGAAGTTAAATATACAAATCGGTTGACACCACTGAGAATCCCATTTCTTATGTTACACTGTCGAGAAAGCATTCATAGATCAAGTGTTCTGAAGTTCTAGCTTTCAGGCCACTCTATGCACCTTTCCTCCTAAACTTAAGTTAAACTTAATAGCAAGTTTTTTGGATTGATGCAATTCTTCTTCTTCTTTTTTTAATAGGCCTGACAGAAAAAAAGAATAAAAGTTTTGCGGTTCAGTCCCAATTGCCCTTTCCCCAGCATGCACTAGGTCATGAATAATTTATGTGGTTGCACTGTTTTAATGTTTACACTGTTGTTGTTTTTGTCATGTTTTAGTATCTTTTTTACTTGTGATGTTTTGACTTGCGTGGGCTTTTTTTTTGGGGGGGGGGGGGGGGGGTCCTGTTAAAAAGAGCACTTGATTGAGTGTAACCCTTGTTGTTTCATGGATCAAGTATTGTGTGTGTGTGTGCGTTCCATTTTCCACTATTTTCTTTTTTTGATCAAGTGAGTGTTCAAATTATGCATATTCATGTAAAGCTGTCAATAGTTTAAACGAGTAGTTCACCAAACAACAATTTTGTCACCATTTACTCATCCTCATGTCATTCCAAAACACTTTCTTCTGCAGACCACACAAGATGATATTTTAAAGAACTGCTCTTTCCCATAAAAGGAAAGTCAGTGGGGTCAACACTGAACCCAGATGATATTTATTTTATGTATAAAAAAAGTTTAAAATATCTTCAGTTGTATTGATGACAAAATTGGTAGCACTTTAGAACAAGGGCAAATTCCATTCTATAAAAAAACACATTCTATATCCCTAATCCTACCCAATACCTAAATTTAACAACTACCTAAATTACTATTAATAAGCAGCAAAGTAGGAGTTTTACAAAAGTCGTAGTTAATGATTTGTTAATAGCGAGTATTAGACCTTAAAATAAAGTGTGACCACTAAATTTATTATCACTTTAAAGACAAACACTGTTATGGAAGAAGACAGAGGATTAGAAAGGTTTATTAATGGCAATAGATGCAGGATGTGATATGGCAGGTGAGTAAACAGTTAAATGGATGAGTTTGGTGGATAAGCTGGGTTAGTAATATGAATTCTTGATCTTACAGGAGCTGATGAAATGACAGGCTGAGCAGATGATAGCACACACCTCACCAGAGGATACGATGGCGCCAATACTTGGAGACGAGGGAGAAGACAGACGTTGGAGTGGAGCACATGAGGTAAGTACACAAGGCAGGTAAGGATATCAATCTTTCGCTGGAGTAGCATTAGGAGTCCACTTCGAACAAACGAGACCGAACACTGAGTGGCGTGAGGTGTGTGCTTATAAAGGCGTGCTGATGATAGTGATGATTAGAACCAGGTGTGCGTGATCAGAAGTCAGGTGACGGTGTGCGCTGTGATTGGGTGGTGAGCGAGTCTGGCTGATCTGTGACAGTACCCCCCCCTCCACGGTCCACTCCTGAGTGATGAGAACCCCGCCGTCATGGTGGTCCCCGACCGGGGAGTTGGTCGATCGGGATGAGTGGAATGGAAGGTTTGCAGCAGACTAGAGTCAAGAAGGTCATCCTTGGGGACCCAAGACCGTTCCTCCGGTCCATAACCTTCCCAGTCTACCAAGTATTGTAGCTGACCACCACGGCGCCGGGAGCCCAGGATCTCATTGACCTTGTAGATGGCTCCGTCTTTCAGGATCAAGGGAAGAGGGGGTTCCTCTGCTGGGCCAGACTCTGGGGAAACAGAAACAGAAGGATGGTAAGGTTTGAGCAATGACACATGAAATGAAGGGTGAATCTTGTATTGTGGAGGAAGTTACAGTTGGTAAGTGACCGGATTAACTTGCTTCATGATGGTGAAGGGACCAACGTATCTGGGGCTTCTTGCAGGGCAGGTGCAAACTGATGTCCCGTGTTGACAGCCAGACCTTCTGACCCGGTTGGTAAGGGGCTTCCAATCTTCGAAGGTCTGCTGTCATCTTCTGTCTGCGCATGTGGTGGCTTCTGCCAGTGCTATGAGGAATCATACTCAGGGTCTTGGAGTTTTGATGCCAGAATTTAGATTTTATTATCAGAGACAATAAAACCGAGAGACGCTGCAGTGAATCTCCCGAATACATGGCCGCTCCCGCTTAAATCCAGTTTCTCCCAAGGAGTGTTCTATACATTTTCTATAGCGTTATTGTTTCTAAGAAACAGTCTCCATCTGTTTGCTAGAGCAGACACTAACCCCTCTGTATGTTACGTTAAATGAAGAGGCATGACTTGGTCATAGGATGTGCAGCATGACTTGGTCACAGGATGTGCAGACACTTTAAACCATATGTCTGCACATTTCATTCTTTTGCAGGCCTCTACACATGCAGACAAATACCATTTTACAATAGTAGAATAACTTGATACATACATGGCTATATTCACATTGATTACACAAATAAAACTCTTCGTCACGCACTGCCAGTTGAAGCTGATGTTGGGCTGCGTCCCAGGCCCTCTCGCTCTCCCGGAACTAGTAAAATAACGCATTACTTTTTAATTTGCAAAGAAAATATCTGAGTTACTTTTTTTCCCATTTATTGACTGACAGTGCGCTGTGTGACCATGCTGTTACTGTAGTCCTATACTAAATGTGAATGTGCATTAATTCATCCCACTCGCAAAAAAACTGATTTAGTATTCATCAAAATGAATTAAAACAGTGAAATGCAAACTCAGAATATGACGCAAACCTTCAATAATTAAATATGTTAAACAACACAAATGTATCTAATCCCATTTTATTAACCAATGTGTTTGCTGCTGACTTTTGATGATCCAGTTCAACAATACTAAGCAATAATGACTTTAGATGAACTAACAATTGTGCTTCATTGTTTTTTTATTGCCGAAGAATATTGAACCTTCTTCTCCTGAGTTTTACTTTACAGAAGTGAATTTACTTTTCCTTCAGCCTGAAGTTTATTCATTAAACTTTTTGGTGTGAAAAGGCTTTTACATTTGATATAATTAGAACTTCTTGTATTAAAAACAATCAAGCCCTGCTCATATTTAAAAAGTAATGCAAAAGTAACGCAGAAGTAACGTAACGCATTACTTTCCATAAAAAGTAGCTAAGTAACGTAATTAGTTACTTTTTTAGGGAGTAACGCAATATTGTAATGCATTACTTTTAAAAGTAACTTTCCCAACACTGCAGAGGAGTGCGTTGAACCCTGGGAACTCTGGTGGTGAGCGTTTCTGGCCGATCCATGACAAACACTGTGCTCATATACATTCCTTCTAAACTACATTATATTAAATGCATAATATTCAATATTTTGGCAGAATCATTAAAATATGTAAATAATGGGGAAATACATTATCTGCATACAAAGCTTAGTTACTTAATCTAAATGGACAATTGTTATAATGATGCCAGATTTTAAGTAATTGCATCATGCCATTTTGAATTCAGTCAAAATATTTTCTTAAAGTAATTTAATAAATAAATTCAACAGGAAAAGAAAAACATCCAAACTGCTGCCTTCAATTTTTTTTTTTATGTTCATCAAGCATCTATTTTTTTTTTTTTTTTGTTCTGTAGGTATTGTACAGCATTGCTTCATGAGTTTTCTGAGAACCCTTGCCTTGTGTTCCAGCTCTGCCTTCGACAGCAGGGATGTCAGAAACTGTCTCTGCTAGCCATCCATTTTGAAGAAGGCTCTAATGGAACAAGACTGCACATAATGATCTCTCTTCATCTGAATCCTCCAGCGGCTGTGGTGGCATGACTGGGATTTTGCACAGGCAAGGTAGCACTCTGCACAATTCAAGTGTTTTTTTCCGTTACACATGAGAAGGTGGGCCCCTATTAAAGGCCAACAGATAGACATTATGGACAGATTCCTAAATGGATTCAAAAGGAGGTCATTATGCGTATCTCAGCACAACCTTTGCAGAAGGTCCACTGAGGACAGCACAAGAGACCATGCAGCCATAGCCAGAGCGAGAGAGATTCAACACAGCAGTGACAAAATGGCAGAGATGGACTAAATCAGTCAGAAGACTTTGAGAGAGACAAAAAATGATGCTGTCAGCAAGTCGGTCATCTGTCAAATTTTGCTATATCACAATTTAGTCTAACAATAAGCCCTGTAGCTCCATATTAAAAGAAAACGTATTCTCCATGACAGCCCAGGATGAGAGTTAGTTCACTTCCTGCCATAGTCTGTCAATCATTATCTGAGAAGACAGATAAAATTTTGATATGATATCCTTAGCACATTTTAGAGATTTTGACTTGAGGAAAAACAATGTCCAGTTCTGCAACTTAACTTAAGTGAACTTCCTGTTTCAGTGAAGGATGATACTGTCAAAACAGTTTATTGAATGTGCGCTATGAAACATTTTTTGGATGTAAATTAACAAAATTGCATTATTGAGCAAAACTCTTGTTCCTGTTTATTTTTTATTTATTTTTTCAACCACAGAGGGCGATAGAGAAGCCAAAGATCTGTAATGCAGCTTCAGTTGTATTGAGACAATGAAACCACTGCAGGTTCTCCTTCCTAGTAAGTTACAATATGTTCCACTATCAGTGAATACTATCTTGTAATGTGATATTGAAATTGTATCTATTTAATTGCATCTAAAGCTCCTGACTTTGAACAAAGCATGCATAACAAAGTCTCAAAGCGAGTCTGTCAAATATACATAAAAGCAAGGCCAAAGAGTTTTTCCAAGTGCACTTCTTTGCTCATTAGTTGGAGCAGTGACAAAACTATAGTACAGAATTAAACAATAGCACTAAACATACACCAAAGGCTTAGTGGATGTGTTTCAGTCAAGACAGGATAGGGCTGTGAAAAGGAGAGTCTGATATTTGACAGAGATATTGGTGAGCTGTGAAGAATGGTTTAGTTCGGTAGTCCCCACCTCAGAGAGACATTTCCTCTGATATATGAAAGTTTTTCCCAGTTCTAATATCTCAAATCCCTTGCGACACAAAGGTCTATTATGAGAGTAATGGTCTGATGTTGTACAGTATTTGCTACTGGGTTCTTTCATTTTGTCTTGTCCATCTGCAATAATTAAGAGTTTTCCATCATTGTACACCATTGTTACATCCTACACTTTTTTACTTAGCATATTATTTTAACACTATTGTTATTGCTATTTATTGTTTATTGTTATTATTTTATGTAAACAGCCAACTTTAACACTTTAAATTGAAACTGAGTTTATGGTTACCAAATATCAATGATATTTGATCAGTTTACCCCAAAATTTTGATTCTGTCATTATTTATTTATCCTCCTATTGTTCCCAAAGGACTCTCTTTGAGTGGCTCCCAAAAGATGTTAAGCTGGTTTAGGAATGACATGATGTAAATAATAGCGAAATGTTCAAAGGAGCAAGAGTGTCACTATTCAATCAACTGCAAATGTGATATTGCTTTATTAAAATACAACAGTAACTAGCAAATCAATTTAGAAGCAATTTACATTTCAGAAGCAACATTGCCATTTACTTTGTCTATTGATAGATAGCATTTGATAGATTTTCTCCTAGACATCAGAGAAACAAGTGTGCAACCATATTTGAGCTTCTGTTTGTTAAGCTCTGTAGCATTACTGTTATTAGAGTAATTAGTTGGTGAAGTGGACTTACTTATTGTAGCATTAATGAAAGTTATCATGAGCACTGTAATGTTTGAAGTACATTTCATAACAAATGTCAGTAGACTAGGAAGATTTTAAAGCAAGCTGTTCTATCAGAAATTTGATCTTACCTTCACGCTGCACTGTAAAACCGAACAGTGAAATTAATTAAATTAAATGCTAGAGTTAGTTTCACTCAAATAATAATGAAAGTTCATTGGACATATGCAGAATTCACGTGCTATCGGAATTATCGTAAATACGAGTTTCCTAGTCGGAAATTGGCCATATAATGTCTCTCTAAGGCCGTTCATGTCCAATTTCCGACTAGGAAGCTCGTATTTACCATAATTACTCGTGAATGCAGCATTAATTGAAATAAGTTCTGTAAACTCAAAATGTTGTAATAGTAAGCTAAACTTAAATTGATTGTTTTCTAGTTCCCAGCATGCTTTGCATCAGACAACAAGGACAAGAAATTTTGAAATTATGTGTTATTTTGTGTTTTTTTCCCCGCAAGATTAACATAGGGAGACAGAAGTTAGTACTTAAATGTTGTGTTATGTTAGGATTTACGTAGGTTTCTGTTATGTTGGTTTTGTAGTGTTACCATTGTGGTGAAAAGTAGAGCCTTTGGTTAGGTTTAGGATGGACAGCAAAATGTTAAGGCTATGTATATTGTATGTTGTTTGACTATTTACATGCAAATGTAAAGTGAGAGTCTTTTTGTTAACTACATCAGTACGTACTGGTGTGCTTTTGCTTACCAGCACTTAGATATGAATGAAAAGAGAAAGATCGGGATCAATGTGACGTTTATGGAAGCAAGTTGCATATAATTGTCATTGTGAAGAGTGGGGTGGGACCATGGAAGCGAGGCTTGGCTTGGCCTCCATGGCTCTCAGCCCCACCCCACTTGTCATAAAAATTTGAAGATCTACTAACTCAAAAAAATTGAGTTTGTTTACTCAAATGTTTTGACGCAATAAGTTTCCTCAAATGTTTTGAGCATTCTTAACTTATCAGGTTTTACAGTGTGTGGAAGACAAAGAGCACAGTGATGAAAAGGGGTGGGGCTACATAAGGGAAATATGCATATTTGGATATGACCTCTCTGCCTCCAAGCAACGCAGTAGCAAAGTTTCTCACCTGAATGAGTAATGTAATAAACAAATCTGATTCAATTTATTTACTAATTAATACAGCAGCTTGTTTCATTACTTGAGTAAATCAGTGTTTTTTTAAAAAAAAGGAATTAATCAATAAATTAGTGGTGTAGTGACTCATAAAGACTTGTCACTTGTTGCTGCCTACTGGAGAAAGAGTCACTGAAAAATACCACTGTGCCCCAGTAAAAACAAATTACTGACAAATCCTTGTCTCACGGTGTAGATTACCATATACAGACCTGAGAATCATTTCCTTTATAACATTTCAGCAATCATTTCATGTGAATTTTCTTTTAACAATTTATAATCTAAATTAGCAATGGCAGATTTGCAGATTAGTCACTCTTTTGATCTAATTGGTCAAATGGGTTTGCATAAAGGTCTGTGATTAATTTTGATTAATTGGACAGCTCAGCTGTTTGCAGTGGTTTCTCACACAGAAATATTAACAGGATATGAGACAGAAAACAAAAAGAGCATGAATGAGATATTTGCATACAATATATTGTAAGAAACAAAATTGCTAATGTCTTTTCTCATTTGTTGGTAATGAAGCAACTCCACTCTGTACTGCAAAGCCAGTATATAAATATATCCATATCTAAAAAAAAAAAAAGAGGATCAAATATTGGGATATTTTTTTGATGGGGGCCTGTGCTCCAGTTTGGATGAAAGTCTATTAATGTCCCTGTCTATCACCATTATTGCATTTTATACAGGAACTTTGCCAAAGGATGCAGTTATGGAAGCCTGTTCCTCCTCCATTTTCTCTTTCACTATTTTTTCCCTCTCTTTAAATAATGACTTTTAATGATCTGGAGTTGGTGGACACAGAACTTGATAGATGAGCCCCGAGTTTGGGCTCATCAATTTGAAGTTAAACTCATGACATGAGCATAATAAAGCATGTAGGCAGATGAATGCAGAAAGTCCTCAATCTCTTATTTTTAACAGCACAAAATCAGAGTCTTGAATACACAGTTTTCAAACAAGTCCCAGCCCTATAATTACTACCATCACCAACTCAATTATGTCTTTAAATGTGAAAAGATCTGCCCACAGAATCAAATATGTTAGTGATTGATTATTCATGTTGTGTGACGCATAAGTCGTTTGCCAAACTGCAGAGCAATGCTGGATGTCGAAGAGTAGTTTGCCTTTAAATGAGTAAATGTCACAGAGACATGATGAGGGATCAATGTGTGCCATCCATGATTTCCATCAGACAGACAGTCTGTTTGGAATGAGAGCTTCACACTGAGTCCACAATTATATTGCAGTTTTTTTATTACTTGTTCTTGTTTGTTCATCATAACCATTCGTTATTTTTAACAGTAAATATAAGACTACAGAAGTGTGCTGGATATATAATTTAGGATTTTCTATTCCCCAGAAAATACTTTACTCATTTGGATAAATTGCCAAGTAAATTTAGTTAGACATTTGGGTAGAAAGCCTTAAAACTGCAGATTATTAAAAAACAAATAAACCGTGTGAAGGGTTATCTCGAAACTTAAAAAAAATACTGTGTGGCTGAAAACATAAACATTATATGTAAAATGAATGATATCTCTATAAATACAGATACATACTTTTAACAACATATATTACTTCTACATTTTTGGAAAACATAGAGTTGATTCTGTATTGTGAGTCTTACAGATCAATGTTTGAAAAATGTATGTATCATAAAACATCTTCAGAGTTTCAATTTTTATAAATGGTTTTAACTTAAATATTATTTTAGGACTGCAAAGTAAGACAGTTGTGTATCTGTGTTCATCAAACAGAGTATGGTTAGATAATTATATAAATACTGGAAGATGAATTTAAAAAGCAACACATTGTGAAATTAATTTTATTTAATTAATTTAAAAATCTTGTCAGGTCTCTGTAGTCATAGTAACCGAATGCACATTATATAAATCATGTGAAATTAATTTTATTTATTTAAATAATTTAAAAATCTTGTCAGATCTCTGTAGTCATAGTAACCAAATGCACATTATATAAATCATGTGAAATTAATTTTATTTATTTAAATAATTTAAAAATCTTGTCAGATCTCTGTAGTCATAGTAACCGAATGCACATTATATAAATCATGCACTGAATTATCAATATTAGACTCTAATAAATAAAGCGGTTGCAGGATAAATGACAGCAGAATTCTCATTGAATGAGACCTGAACATATAGTTTTGCCTGAAGAACAAATGAAAAATGTATTTTAAGGATTACAAATACTTTACAAAAATGTCTCGTCAATACCACCACCAGGAAATAAATATAGATTAAATGCATGAACATATAAAGAATAAGATGTAATGAATAACTCAAAGGAAGTTATTTTTGCTGGTATCTAACTCTAACTTTAATTTTCATCAAGCATGTCGTCAATTTATTTTCACACCTCATTCAATCTGTGCATAACATAGGATGAAGAACCACATCTGGCCACCCCTAGATTATTAATTGACTACTATTTTAATTAATTGGCTGCTCATCAGTGACTGATTGGCAGAGATTCCCTTGAATTTAATAGAGGTTAAAAAGTTCATAACAGTTTAGAACATCATAATATGGAGACTGACATATTCTTCTGGTATTTCGACAAGCTTGTGAGGGGAGGATTAAATCATCTTAGACACATTTTGATAACCTGTCAGGCAGCTCATGGCGCCTTGGAGAATGTGTCGGCTTTGAAAAGCTTTGGGCAGGTCTGCTGTCTGAATTCAGCCTTCGTTTGTAGAAAAAAAAAATTCTATTGAGCGACGTCATGTTAGTGTCAGGAAAGGTTGATACTTACTTAAGGTCACTTTACAGAGCCAAGATGAAGGTTGAAGCGAAAGAAGGTGCTGTGTCGAGGAAATGGTACGTTCATCTGTTGAACACACTCTAGGGGGTTTAAAGCTTCTCCATACATATCTAAAAATGTGCGACTGGAATGTAATCAATGAGACTAATATCCGCTCAATGAATTATGCAGCAACTCCCTTAACACAAAAGTAAACAGTTTAAGAGTAAGATTGTGGAGTGGGAAAAGATTTCTTGTGACCAATAGGAGAGAAGGAGAAAGAGTAAAAATGGATCAGTGGTTTTATGTGCCCCAAATAGATTTTCCTACTTTAGCTTTTCAAAGGCAATCCTCCTGAGGTGCAGGACTTAGTGAGCCAGGCTTCACCGATAGATCGGAGAGTGTTAGCCTTTCAGAAAATACTCCTTCAAAATCTCTCAAGTATGTGATGGAACTAATCTACTCCTCTCCATGGGGTTTGAACGGTAAACATCAGTGGCCTGACATGAATAATAATTTTCAATGCTGTTTTGACTCTTTTTTTAGGTTTAGACTAAGTGGTCTGCCAAATTAACAATAGTTAAATCAATATGAACCAGTTATCCCAACCAGATCTCACAGGAAGACAACTATTTTATGATGTGGCATTTACATATGCATTTTTATGATGTGAATTACACAAAAGCTTTTTTTTGTTTTTTTTGTAAGCATGAAAGTGCACCCCTAACCATAACCACTGTGCATAAGTAACCTTAGAAAAAGTTACAAACTGCCATGACATTGTGTTGGTTAACCTGATAAGACCAGTCCAGTCCAATACTCTCTTTTTTAGAAATTGTCTAAACGCATTTCAACATTATATATTATACATACATATATTATACAACATTTTTACCCTGTCAAAAACAGCTCTGCACACAGCAAGCCGTTTTAGTGCATGTTTCTTTAAATGCAAATGAGTTCTGCTGACCCCATCTCTTCTGTGGGGTGATGAGCTGTTCTCATGAGACTGTTTACTTTAGCCATGGAACTTGCTAGCAAGCACATTATTAGGAAAGGCGATTTGCAAAGATTCATAAAATAACCTTATACTCACTTCTTCTGTATGTGATTCTGGATCACGAAAGATTTGTGCGAACAAACGCATTTAGGTAGATCAGGGGCACATTCCAAAAATCAAAGTAATCCACTGAGTCTTCAGAGGCTCAGATGTCGGGAGTAAATAATGAAATGAATTCATTATTACATCCAACAACACAACACCTCAATTGCTTAGGAGACATTCTTGTCTACTCCTGCATCGAAACAATGGAGGACTGATGACAGTTTACTCAGGGCGGGTCTAAGGTAAAATGCTAGTGTCAATCAACAGTCATGGCAGGGGCCTGAGTCTGTATAATGTCGCACAGCCAAGATACTGAGAACAGCTTGTAACAATGCTTGAGGAAAGGAAGGAAGAAGTCGGAGTCGGCGTGACTGAGCCTCGGGTGATTTATTCAATACTTTCACAAAAGCAAACACTCGTGCTCTCCAGTACTTCAAATAAACATAAGTTCACAGCAATTTGGCGATTCTCTGCAATACAGCAACAGTTCGTTTCTCCCGAGTCCTCAGTCTGACTCTCTTGGCCACTTTCTGTCTCTCTGTGGCTTTTACGATCTCCCCACGCCAATCACTGAAACGAGAAGCAGGTGAAGCCCTCTGGTGAACCCCCCCCCCAATTCCTGGAGAGGAAGTCCGCCACAGCCATCTGTGCCCCCGGCCTGTGGATCACCTTGAACTTAAAGGGCTGGAGGGCCAGATACCAACGGGTGATCCCCACGTTGGTATCTTTCATGCGGTGGAGCCACTGCAGGGACGCATGTTCCGAACAGAAAGTGAACACCCTTCCCAGGAGATAATAGCGGAGGGTGAGAACAGCCCACCGGATTGCCAGACACTCCTTTTCAATGGTGCTGTGCATTGTCTCTCTCTTGGAGAGCTTGCGACTGATGTACAGCACCGGCCGCTCTTCACCCTCTGTCCCCTGGGCCTGGATGGCTCCAAGCCCCCTGTCTCATGCATCTGTCTGCAGCAAGAAGGGGAGAGAAAAATTAGGAGAGTGCAACAGCGGTCTGCCACACAGAGCAGCCTTTACCTGGGTGAAAGCCTGCTGACACAGCTGTAGATCCTGGTCGGAACAAGAACACACACACACCTAATTTCAAGACGACACATTCATGAACAGGAATCAAAGCCCCACTCCCAGCATGTGACTGGCTGGCCGATCTCCTGCCCTGAATCTCTTATCTTGGGAGAACTCTAAAAACCCAGAATATATTTAAGAGGAACATCTGAATATCTTTAAAGAAGAGCACGGTCAATCGGTTTTCTATAAATAAAGTCGAACAGGGCAAAAGACCTTGTCATTTGGAAAAACTCCACACAAACACTCCCTGACTCCCTGACCATTAATGCAGTAATTCAATGATGTTATCCGCAGGGATTTTGACGGTTTTACAGCCGACGTCTGAACTAAGCAAAACACCAGATCTCCACGAAAGTGACCTTCCCACGACCTCGCGTTTCTACCCAAAAGAGGAACGCACCTTGCTCTCTGACAGACAAAGAGACGCAATGTTTTCGCGCAAGTATTTTAAAAGGGACAAATTATACTAGTTTCTGCTATTGAAGCAATATACTCGAAAACAATATATACAATACATTTACAACATATATTAAGGTTGTTTTCATGTCATTTATAAGCTTGCTGTGTTATTGGAACTTATGGTATTGTTGTAATCTTTTGATGTATGATTTCCCTGACCACTATTTTTCAGTTCACATGCTTGGTGTGATTTATTTAGAATCGTTTAATCGAGGCATTAACCCATGTAGTACATAAAATTAAGATATGTACTTTGTGTGGATGCCAAATACATGTAACATTGAACTAAACACAAACATACATACATTAAACACAGATGCCAACGCAAGGAAGGCATGGAGAGAGGGGAGAGAGAGAGAGAGAGAGAGAGAGAGAGAGAGAGAGAGAGAACAGATAGAAAGAGCATAATGGCAGGAGTTGCACATCAGCTGACACAACCTGTTAGAACCATCAAGAATTACATCACCTTAATCAAAAGTGGTCAAAGCCTAGAAGTGCGTCTAAATGTTATCAAGCGGTTGCTTGCACTGGTTTGTTGCAATGTGTTTCTTAATTCTTGATGAATTCCTTTAGGAGTAGTGTTGTCACGATACTGGAATTTCTAACTTCGATACGATACCTTGAAAAATATCGATATTCGATACCATTTTCGATACCACGGTGAAAAAAACTGCCACGATATTAAGGGGGTAATTTTTTTAATTTAAAGATAAATGTAACAAGTCGAGAACATGCGGTATATTTTACATGAACAAAAAAAATGTCTTGAGGTACTGCATTTGTTGATTTATTTATTAATCTTTTATTAATCTTAGTTAAATGTTAATTGAAACTAATGTTTACTAATACATGTACTAATTAAAATCCAAAGTTCTATTTGTTGATATTCTCATTTGCTTCATAACCAAAATATTTCGAGATATAGGGCCCTATGAAATCCATTTTATTTTTCCCCAAATTCAGTTTTATTTTTTTCTACATTCAATTTTTTCCGTTTGAATTTTTCTGGACTCTTTTTTTTAATGGTCAAATTAAATGCTATTAATCTAAAAGCATGTCTAATTCAGTAAAATCATGAAAATTATACAATTTAACATTTAATTTATTAAAAGTGTAACAAAAATGACACGTTTAGGGCCGTATGAAATGTTTTATTTTTTTCTCACCTTATGTTTTATTGTTACCATATTCTGTGTTTTAGCATGTCTATTATTTGAATGCATACAAACAATTTTTATTTATTCTTACAGTAGCCTTATGAAATGTGTTTTCCCCCTCAGAAATTCTGTGTTGTTTAAATTTTACTGGATATCAGATGAAGGCATAAAACTATTTTAATTAATTTATATTTGAATTAATGGAAATTAAATATTTACATTTTTGGCAAATGAAGGG
The DNA here is from genome assembly GCF_936440315.1 of Barbus barbus. Lineage (NCBI taxonomy): Eukaryota > Metazoa > Chordata > Actinopteri > Cypriniformes > Cyprinidae > Barbus > Barbus barbus. The sequence continues at coordinate 23,740,377 of NC_136738.1, forward strand.
GATTTACTATTAAAATAAAAATATTTTGTGATTATTTCTTAAAAAAAAAAAAATTAACAGTAGTAGTAAGTAGTAGTATAATGTACATTCTACTAAATAATAGTAATATAGCCTATTTCTGGCACACGGTCTTTAATAGGCTAAATTAAATCGAACTTTTATTTTGACGGGTTGCCGTGAATACCTTTAAAGTTCTGTGTGTGTATGATATGACGCTAGTTTTACTCAAATTAAATGGTAAAATGCTCGTAAAGTGCCTTTCAGATCAGTTCTGGAGATATTGTTGATGTATTTATGTCCTCATTGAGACGGCAGACACTGACATCACCGCGAGCGCCACATTAGTAAACAAAACCGCACGTGCAGCACATTCACACAGAGACGCGCAGAACATGCAGGATTCATATTTAAATCGACATTTGCTTAATATTTACAGATACTAGTCCATATCGCGATTTGATTTAAGTGCAATGACCTACTTTTGATTAATTCATCCAAACTTTGACAAATTCAGTGACATTCCGCGTTAAACTGTAAATTCCGTTTTTATGACTGGATTCCGTGCGCGTTCTCATCGCGGAGATCATAGATCCTACAGATAGCGCTCCTGCTGTGTTCTTTAACAACCAGAGCAGTCATCTTTCTATTCACTTCACTTTTGCTATTTAACCAGAGCGAAGGAGACGAGTGCGGTCACATGTGGTGCTTGTCCACGCGCCTTTGGAGAGAAGTGAAAGTGACAGCTCGGCTAGTATCGGTGTATCGATACTTCGGGAAATTAATATTGGTACCGTTCAGATATTTCAGTATCGATATTTATCGAAATATCGATATTTTTGACAACACTATTTAGGAGCGAAAGCTTTGTCATTCCAGCCACGGGTTGATTGGTCCGAAGTGAAGTTGTCAAAGTTACTGAGCTCAAAGCTGCCAGGAGCTCGGACTCGCCCGAAGGGGAATCGCTAAGTTTCCACTGTGATATGCGTGTCTCTAGGGCACCCAATGTAAAGAGAAGAGAGCGGGTCTTTTGGGTGGTGTTAGAAGTTTTATCTGGATCCAGCAACGCCCATTTCTGGTCAGTTCGACCAGTAACAACGCGCATAGTTTCGGCGGGAGAGTGTTCCTTTGTCTCACTTACACCTCAGTTGCATGTTTTATGACTTCTGCTGGATCAGTGTAATTCTTCCCACAGTACTGTAGGAATATTATGATGCATGTCACGAGGTCACAGTGTACATCATTGTTTGAGAAATGAAGAGCAGATCATTTTGATATCAAGAAAGAAACATCTAGCATATATTAAACCAGAGATACATTCATACACCTGAATATAGGCGTTTAGAGTCTAACTAATACAAGTAAATGGTTGTAACTAGGTTAATATAATAGGGGAATATACATACAACACATGCATATATCAGATACATTTATAACTGCTTAATTATAGCCTAAATAAAGCAAATGTCTTTATGTGTGTGTGTGTGATGTTTATTTGAAATTGTGGAGACCACTGGTCTAGTTGGTGCCTGGCACGGGGGGGTCATTCACTCCTTTTCGGAATGTGTTTGAAGTTTGATAGAGAGACCAGAGAGCTGACCTGCTTAGCGTCTTTTGATAGTGGAAAAAGACCATTGGCAATTTAGCACCCATATAACTAAATGATGAGGCCAGATCAGTAATTTGTGTGCCGATGTTCAAAGGTTAAAAGGGGTTCTTACAAAGTGTAATCAACCATCAGTGAGCATACGCAGATGCTACAGCGCTGTCAGTCATTTAACATCATGATCGAGCAGTGAACAGAGATCAAGACTCAAACTTCCAAAGAACTTTAACATCTAAAGCCTCAGAAACTGAAACCAACTTCCTGGGAGCATCATCAAGTCAGAACGAAGCCAACCAACCACTGAAGAGTATTCTCGTGACGACGACCTACCAAGCCGCCAATCCGCGCACGATCTTTCCTGGACCGGGAAGGAACTGAACTCAACTGAAAGCAAGGTAAGTAAGACAATATTTCCTAAATCTGCTGGAAACTGATTGTAGAGTAAAAACAGAAGAGTTCCATGCGTGTGATTTCCCTCAGGTTGAAGTTAGAGCATTCTTGAGAACGAGTATTAGAACCTAAAACTCTCTTCAGATCAAACAGTTCATTGCCTGCTATTTGTGTGTATGTTTAAGTCTTCTGTTTGTGTGTGTCATTTAGCTTAAGTATTGTGTTAGAGTAGTGAAATAAACTTTGATTCTATTAAGAAATCTCTTGTCTGCTGCTATGTGATTTTCAAATCCTAATTACTTGCCAAAAAGATCGCGTACCTACGCTCAAAATTTACTTATGCTAATTTTACCCAATGTTAACTTACCTAATCAATTCAGTGTCACTGTGGCCACGGGAATTAGTCTGAATTGTTAAGGCATACTGGTTAATGCTTGCTGGACAAGTCGTTAATGAGGTATGATTTAGAAGGTATATGTTGGACATTTTGATTAATATCAATTAATCATAAATATCAAATCTTAAGAATGATTCCCTAAAAGCTAAAATTAGAACAACGGTTCTAAAGTTATTACACAGCTCCATCACTGACCTTTTTAGTGAGGTCAGTCAGCGGGCTGGTGAGGTCCGAATAATTAGGCACAAACCTTCTATAATATCCCACCAGCTCCAGGAACTGCCTCACCTCCTTTTTGGTCTTGGGTCCCGACGCACCTGCCCGTGGCCCAAGTGGCCCAGATACCTGACCTCCACATGCCCAACCGCACACTTCTTTGGGTTAGCCGTCAGTTCGGCCCCCCTCAGCGCTCTCAGTACGGCCCGCAAATGCTGCATATGCATCTGCCAATATCCTTTAGTTAAATCCAGTGTCGAATAAAATCGAGCTGTACCCAGCCGATCAAGCAGTTCGTCAACCCGCAGCGTTGGATATGCGTCGAATTTCGACACAGCGTTCACCTTTATAATCCACACAGAATCGTACAGAGCCATCCGTTTTAGGTACTAAAACTATCAGGCTCGCCCAATCGTTAGGGGATTCCTCTATTACTCCCATCTCTAGCATCGCCTCTAATTTTGCCTGGACTACTTTTTTTTTGTGTTCAGGTAAATGATATTCCCGGCTGCGAATCACCACCCCCGGCTCAGTCTCTATGTGGTGCTGTATGAGGTTGGTTCGCCCAGGCAGGGGCGAGAACACATCCGCAAACACGGCTTGTAGCTTGGCTACATCAGCGAGGGCGAGAGGTGGTCTCCCCCAGGGGCCAGAGATTGTGGTTTGGTATTTACCTCTGGCCCGAGATCCTCCTACCCACTCACTGCCGTCGCTAGGATCACTGACTCTGCCTCACTCCCCTTTTTGAGGAAGTTGAGGTGATAAATCTGATGTGCCCCGTTCCTGTCTGTACGAATCACCGTACAGACAGGAACGGTTCCAGCCACCTGTCCCAATTTTTGGCGTACTCGTGGACGAACTTCCGAATCATGGTTTTTAATGTGCGATTAAATAGTTTCACCAGATCGTCTGTTTGTGGGTGATAGACAATGGTGCGAATCGATTTAATGCCCAACAATTCTTACAGTTCGCGTAACATCTGTGACATAAACGCCGTGCCTTGATCAGTGAGACTCTCTTTTGGGATTCCCACTCGGGAGATTAACGAAACAGTGCGTTCGCTACACTTTTTGCTGAAATGTTGCGAAGCGCCACCGCTTCCGGGTATCGGGTTGCATAGTCCACCAGGTCAAATGCAAAGAGATGACCGCGTGCCGATCGTTCTAATGATCCGATGAGGTCCACACCAATTCTTTCGAAGGGGACCTGCATTAGAGGAAGAGGGCACAATGGCGCTTTTGGCAGATTTATCAACTGACATTCACGACAAGCTGCGCACCACCTGCGCACATTCTCGTGAATTCCCGGCCAAAAGAATCGGGTCATGAGACAATTTAGTGTCGCTGCCTGCCCTGAATGTCCCGCCATTGGATTACAGTGAGCCGCCTGGAATAGCATTTCCCGACGGCTTTTAGGTTCTAACAACTGGGTTGTATCCTGCTTTGTCTGAGCGTCTTGTGTCACTCGGTACAACAGATCCTTCAAAACAGCAAAATAGTGATAGAAGAGTGGATGGGCAGGCTGGAGACGCTGACCGTCGATGGTCTGGACCTGTTCAAAAACCCATTTTAGTGACTCATCTTGGGACTGTTCCAGGGGAAAATCATCGTGTTCAGGGAGGATTAGCCTCTCATTCGTGTTCTCTTCCCCCGGCTCAGTATCCCGCGGTCCCAGTTCAGTCACTCCCACCTGTGCATCCACTCCATTCTCCAGCTTTCTCTCTCCACAAGAGACATCCGCACACAAACACCCCAATAATTGACTAAATACTGAACAATTTGTCCCCAAAATCAGTGGATGTCGGAGGTGTGGGTTAACTGCAACCTCCACACTATGCTTTTGCCCCCGAAATTGAATAAATGCGGACATTAGAGGGTACTTCACCACATCCCCGTGCACGCACCGAACCGGAACCATGCGGCTTTTATCCAATGCCTCGAGCTGAATCAGGATTTGGTGGATCGAGGTCTGGTTACAACCAGAATCCACCAAAGCGAGATAAGTACCCCCCTTAATACTGATAGGTATTTGGTACAGGCCAGCTTGATCGGGGGCAGCCTGTGGGGTGTCCGGGACCCGGATCAGTGCCCCCACCTCAATCACTGGGCACTGGTCCATGAAATGCCCTGGGTCCCCACACCGCCAGCAGGCCGGCCCAGGCTTCTCCGCCGCCCTAGTGGCAGGAAGAAGGTCAAGGGACTGACGTGGAGAGAGCGGAGAAAAAGGCATGGCTGCGGTTCCCACGCTTGCTAGCCCCGCCCACCTGGATGGCGCTCTCGGGCCGGCGACAGACTCTGGAGGTGGCCCACCCCGTCCACGGGTTGGAACTCAAGGAGGGATGCCGGACGGGACGGGACCTGGGAAGTGGGATAGGATGAGGGGAAGAAGAGACAGTAGGGGAAGAGAGAGAGAGAGGGAAACAGCTGGCAGGGATTCGCCGACTCCTGGGCATGCCACCATCTGGTCCTCCGCCAATTGGATGGACAGGTCTAGCGACGTCAGGCGGTGGCACTGGACCCACTCTGCTGTCTTCCTCAGGAGACGGCCGATGAACTGCTCCAGCACCACTCGGTCAAGGATCTGCTCGACGTCGCCTCCCCCAGCCAACAGCCATTTGCGGCATGTGTCCCGTAGCTGCTGAGCTAGCATGAAGGGCCGGCCACTATCACCAGATCCAGCGACCAAAACCTCTGGTGGTGTTGTTCTGGGCTCAGGCCGACCCGCTGGAGGATGGCTCGCTTCAGGTTTTCGATGGGCAACTGTTGGGCCGCCACCTGTGCCTCCCCCGATAACAGAGGTATGAGACGCACTGGCCAGTGGTCTCGTGGCCATCCACATGCCTCGGCCGACTTCTCGAAGAGATCGAGGAAAGCTTCTGGGTCATCCTGTGGCCCCATTTTATTCAGGGGCAGATGAGTGGTGTACTCCTGCTCGTACCTCCTGGTCCATCCAGCTCCGGAACAGCTCATGGTCCTCCTGCTGGGCCTGCACAAGAGCGCGGAAACAACGTTCCTGGTCATCTCGCATCTCCAGCAGCGCCTGATGGGTGTTCTTGGTGGAGGCCCATGAGCGATTGGATCACTTCCGCAAACGGCGAACTTGGCGGTGACTGCATGACAGCGGCGGCCGGGCTTCTTACCTTCCTGGGTTTCGGCACCAGTGTAACAATGTTCGAGGAAAGGAAGGAAGAAGTCTGAGTCGCCCGCTGCAGACTCCGCTAACCACGCTCCCCTTACCACGAGCTTGATTTGAGAAAGGTGATATTATTTATAGGGAGCTAAAAAAAAAACACTTGATTTTTATCATTTTAGGGTGCATGTGTACAAAAACTGTGTCTTGCGTTTTTAGACGCAAAGACACATTCTGTGTGAATGGCCCCTTTGTGAGCAAGTGACCTACGGCTAAATTTCTACATTTTGGATTGCCTAATGGTAAGTAAATTTTAAGAAGATTTTTATTTTTGAGCGCACTATTCTTTTAAATTTGGAATAATATCTTGATCTTTGGTAAGCACAGCATTATACCAGAGCAAGAATGCAAAACATGGGAAAATAGAAGCTGCATGGGATTCTAAAAATAAGACAAGACAATTAAGTGAGATTGACATACACAAATGCACATTTTACACAAATGAATGACTGAAGCACTTAACTTCAGGAATATAGATGGTGAAAAACTTCACAGGCATGAAATTCATTAGCACAAATCATTTTTCTCCAAAAGGTTTTCTGAGAAATTGTTTGTGGCCATGATGCTGTTGAGGAAATAATGAACAATGATAAATGTGTTGACTCGCCATCATGGTGGTGATTTGGGAAGCGAAGGCTGACCCACTTTAGACACATGTGAAGTTTATGCATGTAAGGTGTTAAGGATGCAGAGTGTAAAAAAAACAGGAAGAAAGGCTTGATTAAAACCTTGGGGGACTCGACAGGCACATTTAATCGCTCTTCTTGAGTCTAAGTGGATGATTAACGTGTAACATCAAAGCTTTCGCTTCTCCCCAGTTTTGGAGCCAACATTTCTTAGTTTTAGCTCCAGGTTTGAGTTGCTTAAGTTGTAATGTTTAACACTTAAGTAGAATTGCAAGAATGCTCTACTTGTAGCCTTTTGCCTTTATTTAGACAGGATCCAAAAGAACCATGTACCAAGATTCGAACTCTGTTTGCACTTTACTTCAGAGCACAGAACACGAGTCAGGCCTGACAGTTCATTCAAAAGATTGCATGAGAATCTGTAACGTTATTTAAGTGCATTATAATAACCCTTACCAAAAAATAGTATACTTCAAGTATACTTAAAATATTCTTAAACTTTAATTAAGTATACTTTATGTACTAAATATACAAATATCAGTGTACTAGTAGTATACTTGTAAGTGTACTATTTCAATACACCTTAGGACTAAATTGGCCCACTTTCTAATATATAAAAGTATACTTTTAAGTATACTTTAATTATAAAAGTAGTAAACTTTGAGTACACAACTAGTTTACATTAATTGTTTTAGCTTGTACTGCAACTATACTAAAAGTGAACTTATAGGTATACTGATAGTTTACTAATTAAATACTTGTAGTAGCATTTTTAGTACACTTTGATATAGTCTCAGTAAACTACTAGTTTAGTAGTTTTATACAGCAAGTATACTCATAAGTTCTTAAAGTGAACTTTATATCATACTTTAAGTATACTATGTCCCTATTTAGGTATTAATTTGTATATATTTTGTTATATGAATATCTGAACATAAAAAACATCAAAAGAAAGAACAGGGTATCTGCTTGTAAACAAAAACATTTTATTCTAGCTTCATGCATTCTTTTTTTAAACACTTGAATCTGGGTAAGTCTCATAAATAAAAAGTAAAGAAATAAACAACATATTGAACAAAAAGCTGAAAAGATAATATGAATTGGTTTCAGAATGATAATCAAAACGTAGATGGAGTCAATCAACACCCCAAAACTTGACAGTCATTATTACCTCTTCATTGGTTGACATTTTATTCCATAACGTTACACAGTTTTGATGCTGTTTTATGTCAGATGATTGTGTTAGATTACAAGTGGAAGTATCTGTTGTTTATTTTTCTTCTTCACTTGTGTTTTATGGAAATGCTGTACAGAAGATGTGTACTAGAGGCCCCTACCGTAGAACAATGATTCTCGGAGAACAAGTATAGCTCAAATATATGTAGACTTTTTCTAAGTATAAGTCAAGTACACTTAAATGTCATTTTAAGTATATTTCTGAGAAGTACATAAATAGTAAAAGTATACTTTCCTATTTTAAGTTTAAAAGAAGTATACTAAAAGCACACCTGAATAAACTTCTTTTTTGTAGGGGAAGGAACAAGCTTTTATCTAGAATAAAAAATTAAGCCAATGTAAAGACAGAGTATTTTGGAGATGTCCTTTGTTGGTTGGAATGTTGAAGGTAATTTTTGGTTAAACCACAATGGCCTGAATTTGCATTTACATGATGCAAAAAAAGAACTCTCAAGATATAGTCTTTTTCTAATATTGTTTGAAAATGCATTATCAAGTTGCTGCAACCTGCAGGCCAATAGTTGTGAGATATCAAAGGCCAGCTTTGTGCAAACATGAACCTTCCAATCTTTCTGTTGGTTACTTCATATTTGAGCTGCACGTTTTAACAGCACAGAGGGAAGAGTCACAGGGGTGAGAAAATCACTTGGAAAACTATGTTTGCTGTCCATCTTTTTCACGGTTTACAGCTACAGTCTCCTTCCTTTCAAAACACCATTAATAGTAGCCCTCAAATGCTTACCTGCAAACATGACCTAAAGTGACGAGCAGTGCAATGCTGCCATGCTTGCAGGTTTGGTCAATAGAATTAGAAAGTCCAAAGACTGAAATAATGCAATAATGCATTTTGTTTAAAAACTGCTTGCTCAGTCGTGCAGATTCTGGGAGCATTTCCACAAAGAAGAGTCAGCTTTATGCCATAAGATATACATCTTGCATTACGTGATTAAATATATTTAAAATGATAGGAGTGTACTAGATATTGGTGCTTATTATGATAATGCAGCATTTAAAAATACTAAAATGTTCCATTTTTGGCATATATTTTTAACCATATTGACCTGGCATATTAGTCTAGACCGGAGATTTTAATTCAATTTTCTGTGATGTTTTACTGCTCTCTGAGGACTCTTGTTACATCTGAATTGATCAAATAATGTAGTGGAACAACCTTGTGCAAGAGACTGAATCTTACACGCATACCAAAGCACCTCCACACAATCAATGAAATGTCTCTGCAGGTCTTTGATTTCATCATGCATATAGAATATCCAGAGTTACATTGGGATGGAGACAGGATTAGTGTCATAGTAGTTTGATCCTGCGGTAGACATAAATTTCTTCCACGATGATAAAGAATCCCGATCTCAGGTGACCTGCTGCTGATTTGACTGTAATTTCAATGCATGATAGATGAGCTAGAGCTTTAAGTATTCTGTTATCTGTTTTATTCCTGCTCTAGACGAGTGACGGCACTGATGGTATCTACTAGTAGTACACCATCTTGCAGTTTGTAGGCCAGAGTCTCGAGTGGTGATCTGCTGGCCTGGACTGAACACAAGCACAAATACACACAGTCGCACACCACTAGTTATTTCTTTAATAAAGCCAATTTCATAAAGCAAAAGAAAAATAAATAACTTAAAGCCTCTCACAGGAAGGAAACTGTGGCCATGTCTTTACACAACGGTCTGTTTGTAAGCGTTTGAACCGGGTAAACTGAATGATGTGATGTTTTAAGCAAAACTAATGCAGCTCTGGGGTTTCAGTTGTTTAAATCAATATTTCATCTGTCCATGTAAAATTGCCTTTGGATCTCAAAGCACACACATTTCAGAATATGAATTGTTTCCTCACATTTCCGTGTGCTTTCTGCTTGCACTCTGAATTTATTCAGAGTATGCTATGTCTGGAATTGCTAGCATTCTCCAGCCCTTCCTCTCCTATTTTTTAAAAGGATGGATTTATTTTACATTGTCATTTTTACTTCAAGAATACTGCCAAAAATTTTCATGAACAGATAATATGTATTAGAATTGCTATTAAGTCTATCTGAAACAATAATATATTTCTTGCCTTGAAAACTCTGAAGGAATAGTTGAAAAACAACATTCATTCAACTGATTCGTTCAAAACAAGCAAATCATTTAGGAACTAAATTTTGAATCATCCATTGAACTGATTCGTATATAAACGCTGATTCATTCAAGAACGAAAAAAAGTGATGACTGTCTAAGGGCCCTATCATACACCCGGTGCAACACCAGGCGCAATGCAAGTGTTTTTTGCTAGCTTCAGCCCGACGCAGTTATCATTTTCACGTCATGTGCCACGTTGTTTAAATAGCTAATGCATTTGCACCCATTTGTGCGCCCATGGGTGTGCTGGTCTGAAAGCGAGGAGTGTTCAGGCACATTGTTGGCACGTTGCTAATAGACTGTGCCATTGATCTACTAAAACCTGGTCTAAAGTCAACTGTGCAGTATTCTTTTGTTATTTAAAGAGTGTGTTAGTAATATGCGCCTATAGGCGGGTCCACAATGCTCGTAGACTCTGTTTATTATACACACAGGGACACGCAGCAGCACACAAACATGCCAAATATTAAAAATTAAAGGATTACTGTCACAGATCAGCCAGGCTCTCTCCCCATCTTCTAATCACAGTGCACACCCTCACCTGATTAGTAATTGCACACACCTGCACCTCATGAGCACCATCATCAAGCTGGCTTTATAAGCACGTACCTCACTCCACTGTCTGGTCTTGTTCGTTCATTTGAAGGGGACTCTCTATTCTACTCCTGAGTAGCACCTGTATACATACCTCCATTGTGTATTTACCTCATGTATCCTCTCCAGCGTGGTCTCCTCTGCTCCATTCCAACGTCTCTTTCTGATTCGCCACGATTGTTTCACAATGCCAGTCTTTCGTCTGGGACAGCCGAAATCGTGCAGTGTATCTTGGGCTTTAAAGAGAGTGGGAGATGAGACTCTGATTGGTTTATTGCAAGTTATGCCCAAAACACACATATTACTTAAGAGAAAAGGGACAACCCTTTTAGCGCCAGGTGTGCCGACAATTTTTCCCGTCGTTAAATTAGCAAAAGTGGATTCAGACACGCCCTTAGTGCACCTGAGCCTTGCGCTTTACACCATGTGCTTAGATCGTTAAAATAGGGCCCTTAATGAGTCAGTCAATAAACCATTCACTCAGTTGATTTGTTCAAAAACATTGATTCACTGATTTAAATTCTGTCCGTTTTTCAAACAGAAGGCCGCATCCTCCGGAGGTCGCATTTGTAGGCTGCATACGTCATCAAGCCTGGTTTAAGTTAACTGAGCATTACATTCGTGAGTCATAAGCATATTACAACAATTTATACTTAACTAAGATTAATGGTCAAATTTATAACTGTTAATATAATTAACATTAAGATAATATCTTCATGACGTATGGAGTCTACAAATGCGACCTCCGGAGGATGCAGCCTTCCATTTGAAACGGCCATTGTGTCTAAAATCTAAGTTACTCAATTTTAACTTCCTGTTTATTGAACTAAAGCAATATCACATTGATTTGAATATAGTGCACGAGTCGTAACTATTATTATGGTAATTTTATAGTGCTTTTTGTTGTTTTTGGAGCTTGTCAGCCCCTGATCTCCAATCAGTATTGATTACTGTTGTGTTTTCATTGTCTTATCCCTTGCATTAATAGCAAAATAGATTATATTTTGTGATCCACATGGTCTGTGTTTAAAAACAAGCAGCGATATATACCACTTCAGGATTTATAGGTCTAAACCATGTTTCATTTCAGGCTCCAGTGAATGTTAAACAGCAGCTGAAAATTCCACACTTTTTTCCTTCCTCTGTTTCACCACACAGAGAAACAATTATTCAGGAGGATTCTGTGAAGTTGCATGCTTATAGAGGTGCTCATTACCTCTGAGAGTTCAGCAGAAGCTTTAGGTTTTCTCTAGTGTCTTTATTAGCTTATTAATTATGAAACAATGCATAGGTGGTTCACCTGGAAGCAGGCAACTTTTTTACCCACATTAAAAACCCACAACCCAACTCTAAATCACACTGCCCAGTGGGTTGCTTTTTATTAGATGTAAAGAAAAAAGTATTTAAATTACAGAGTGCATAACATACTGGGATTGAATTTTAAACAACATGCAGTAGTACAGTTCAAGTGTGTGGAACAAAGGTACCAAAATGATTTAAATAAATACCTGCTTGGAATTTGGAGGACATGCATAGAGACATCATTTCTTTGCCATAAACCCGTCCCAGAATAAATAAATGCAGTCAGCTCATAAAGGGATGCTTTTTGTCATTTTCAAGAGACGAGAAGCCTGGAAAGCATCAGTAAGATGAAAAGTCTCTGGAGACTAGCTCACCTGGGGAAGGATGCGGATCTTAATCATGAGGGACCCAGTTCCCTCAGTGCTACCAGGCGCTCCACCATTCCAGAGAATGTATTTGCATATTTGTAAATCTTTTAAAAATGGCATTGTACCACTGCTATGGGTCAAAAGCAACCTCATTTAAATCTTTTGAATATGAAACCAGCAATATATCTTTGTACTTGCTTCCAAAATTACTCTCTTTATATGTGCTGTCAGTAACTCCAGCACACCAATAGCGCTTCCATCCTGCACGCCTGATTTTAATCTTTTGTAATTGGTAGGTACGGATGACTCACTTTGTGGGATTGATCTGCACAGTAATTTCCTTAAAATATAATGTGCAAATTAAGTTGCCTATGCAAGCGTACTTCACAAATCACAGCAAGTGTAAAGAGCTTTTAAGCCATTAAAACCTTTGCAATGTTTCATCATGTCAATCACAGCGATAACTATAGACCCTTTTTGAGTCGACGTCACGATTACGTCACAGCACAAGCTGGAGGCAAAACAGAGGGAGAACTGGAGGCGGCCCATTCAAACCAGCGCAGATTCAGCAACATAAGGAGCTTTAAATATAGTCTTGTTGTGATGTTGGGTGCCAGAATCGACATAGTAAAGGCTCTGATTTGAAATTGTATCGCTTACCTGCTGCCACTGCCAGACAAAAACGGACGACTGTGATTAAAACGCGATAAAACCAGAGGACTGGACAGAAACGACCGTCAAAATGCTCGCGTTTGCAACGCACACTTCTTGTCAGAAAAGGTTCAATAAAGTATTGTCTTTTGTTGTTATGAGTGCGTCTATAGATTTCTTATGCATCTCACGATTATGTTGTGTATGAAATAATGTCTGTGTGCATGTGTGTAAAACAACAAACTTATAAGCTTAATCATTTGTAATTGTATTGTTATGAGTAATTGTGGCTTGGAATAATAATGTTTCTGTAAAAATAGTTGCCTGCTGAAATTGAAAATACATCTTCATGACTAGATAGACACTGTGAGTCTGTCTTAACTACACAGGTTAGATGTGAGTCAGTCAACCGGAGGGAATCCGGTCAGATCGTCCATGCTTCGAGGAAAAGCGTGCGCGGGTCGGCCGATCTGGTTTCATCCATTAAAGTTAACCTTTTCAAATAACAATCGCCGTCCTGGACAGTGCGTGACCTTACATATGTGGGTGAAATCGGATTTTCTCCAGTTATTGTTAAAAAACAAGCTAACAAACTTCATAGCTAGCATTAGTGAATCGGTCAGTGGAATCTTTCTGCCTCCAGCTAAGCTCCGCCCACAGAAAAACGTCACAATGTTTACTAACAGAAAAAGGGTCTATAGCAGGGGTTCTCAAAGTCTACATTCAAAGGTCCAAATCTGAATTTTCATCAGTGTCAAAGGTCCGAAACAATTGGTTATTACAAAACGTGTTTTTAATAAACATACATAACATATAACAAATAAACACTCATTAAAAAAAAAAAAGGTTCCCTTTGCATTCAAAATACTTTAATAACAAGTGCAAAAGTGGCAAAACAATTAATTTAAGTGTCAGCAGTAGAAGTCGACCTATAATGTTTTTTCTCTGGCCAATATTTAGAAATCAGGGCAGCCTATGGCCGATATATGATGCTGATTTTTTGGGCCGATTTTCTCTTTTTTTTCCCTTTATATCAAAAGAGAGTTTGCGTAAATGGTTATTGCAGGGCACAAGATAGTAATAGTAGTAGTAGTAGCCTAATTCATAGTAATAATACATGACTCAAAACTTAAGCACCTTCTCAAAACAGTTCTGAAGCATGCTTTTTTGTTTATGTTTGCTGACAGACACCAGTGTTTCCCGCAGACTAGCAAATGCAAGTTGATTCTCTGCCAGCAGGAGGCGCTGTTGGAGCGTGATATATAGCTGTTTCCCCGGTAACGACTGTAATCAAATAAGCGCTACTTTATCAGCCATTACAGGAAAGACCAAATGAAAATTGGCATCAAAGCTTTTCTGAAGAAAACGGACGGTTGTTTTAAAAGATACATTCATATAAAAACACCCGCGCAGCATTTTATTTTTGAAACGCGCAGTTTATTCAAGGAAGTATAAGCCTTTTGGAAAATCTATTTGTAGCGGTCAGTTTTGATATTGTGACAAGCCGCCACAAATAAATGTATACACTGGGCACTGCTATAAGACAAATTGCCATAATATAAGTGATAGCAAAACAAAACAAAAAAAATAAAATATTAGCGGTGAAATGTCGCCCGATTACGTCAAACGTCATACGCTCACTGGATGTCATGATGACAACAAATGTCATGAAGGAAAAGTTTCAATATCTCGCCTGCAATTTCGGACCTTCTCCAAAAAGACATAAAAAAAATAAGAATAAATAAACAAATGATTTACAAGTTTAACGTGCGTTTATCAAAGTAGGAAATATAATTAGTGTTCTTGAAATATGAAATAGAAGCGGGTCCGGATTGAATTCCCTCCGGGTCCGGATCCGGACCGGAGTCCGGACTTTGAGAAGCACTGGTCTATAGGAAGACATGTTCAGTATCATCTGTTCATTACCAATTAGCTTTCTACTAAGCTCAAAGTGTGCATCGGCCTACTTGTGTAATTAAGTTGGCTTGAGAAAGCCAACTTACTGAAATCCTATTTAAACTTATTAGTGGTGCTTGCCAAAGGCAAGGCATCACTATTGTTATCTTGCATACTTATTATTCTGCTGCTTGTTCTTCTGGACAAAACTCCGGTTCGCTACTCCTCCCGCACTGTTTGTCACAGACCCATGAATGAGGTGTCAAATCGACCGACTCATTGAGGAGAGGTGTGCTTTATCTTTTCTAAGCGATCGGACCTACGATGTTCACACAGCGGACGAAAAAGCGAGCAAAAAAGTCCCATTGACTTACAATGGCGGAATGTTCGTGAATTTGAATCTCAACTGTCACTTTCTCACACACACACACACACACACACACACAGAGGCCCTTAGGAACCCCTTCTCTCTCTCTCTCTCTCTCTCTCTCTCTCTCTCTCTCTCTCTCTCTCTGTAACTCACACACACTCCATTGAAAACAGATCAAAAGGGATATCTTTGGATAGAAGTGTCATAGAAACATGCAGGTTTTGATCTTTTGACTCGTGATCGCAAACAGGACTTCCCTCGTGAATAGCTACATGCTAATAGTGATTAGCTAAGTGTTAAACGGGGCTAAGAACTTTATAAAAATACATAGTAATGATGTCAAATCATGCAGCATATTGAGGAGAGGTGTGCTATATCTTTCATAAGTAATTGAGTGTACGATGTTCATCTGGTGGACAAAATTTTTTTTTAAAAGTCCCATAGACTTAACATTGGCACAAAATTAGTGAGATTATATCTTTGGATCAGGAGGCCATAAAGGCTTGGGGAAGGGCTCATTTGACTCGGTTTATCAAGCAGCCAATAAGTACTGAAATGACAACTTCATAGCTATGCCCTAGCAACCACTTACAGCACCCTAGCAACCGTAAAAGGACATTAACACACAATTTTTCAGCACCAAAACATTGTAGAAACATGGCGTTGGGCTCTGTTGATTCAGACTGTCAAATAGTCTTTAAATACCATCCCATAAACTGTATAGCCACACCATAGCAACCATTTAGAGTGCCTTAGCAACTGAACAAACACATGAATAAGCAATTTCTCAAGAAAGTAGTATAGATATGGGGGTGGCCTCTTTTGTTTGGGCTGAAAAACCATGTCTGTAAGTATCACCATGGCGACTGTGCAGCTACACCCTAGCAACCATATAGAGCACCCTAGCAACCATATCTCATAGAAGAAGCCATATCTCAGCTCTACAACATCATACAGACATGGGAGTTGGCTCTCTACAATCATGCTGAAGGCTCGACTGACGGTCTAGTGCAGAGTTTTGCCACGGCAAGCACCACTCACATTTTCTTCAGGAAATGTACATTCTAGTTATTATTCTTTTTCTGTCTATCTATCTATCTGTTCGTCTATCTGCATTCACCAATTTCTACTGCTAGCTGTTTCCAGTTGTACTCAACTGTGCAGTTTGGGAAAAAACTAATTTGTAATATGTCAGTCAGGGGGCAGGGAACATCATAGACACTGAGAAGGTGTAAAAAACAAAGGAAGGCTTCTTCCACAAAGAGGGAGGAGAATATCCCATGCTTGAGTGGTCAAATCTGCTAGTGCTGTTTTTCTCTAAAGGTTGAACGTAAATCTTACAGTAAAGCAAGATAATGGACTTCTGTGTGAGTTTATAGGAAGAACAATTGCACTCAGCGCTAATGCCCACTGGTGTGAGCATTCACAAATAGAAACATTAATTATTTAGGATCATGTGGCACTCGAGACAGTGCTCTTCATTCTGTGGTTTGAGCTAAAGGATAAATTCCAACTGACACAGTTCAGCCTCACTCAATCAATCATACAGGCAAATGCAAGAGGTGGCATTCTTTGACCACAAAGTGTCAGCTTTGATAAATCTTGATTATGAATTGTAAACTGTGGCTTTCTGTTGACAGTGCGGTTTAGGAACGGCCTGCTGAGGCCTAATGAGAATGACTGATTTGACACACATGCACTGTGAAATCATTGTCCTAACAAAAGTAAAAAAGTTGAATTGGACATTTTCTGTATATGTGTAATCTCAAAATTTAGTAAATAAATTCATTGACATTAATTAGATACTCAGTCTGACAGCAGTTGACGACTGCTTATGTGGTTCGCACTGGAAAGCAAGGCAGAGATCAGTTTTTTCACTCGCATTTACTGGGGAATGTGAAGTATTTACAGTACAAACACATCATAAACTAACAATATTCCAACCGATGTTGTTCTAACCACCCTGCCTGGGACTATAGATAAAATATATTTATATTTAACAGTGGCTTTTTGAAATATGCCATACTTCTGTTACTGTTTCTGCTGTATGCACAGTGTACAGCAAGTTTTCTGTTACATGGAATACAATAGAGTATATTATAAGATATACTAAGCATACTTATTCAGTAGAGGACATATGGGATACTGCATGCCGTAATGCAATGCGCTTGATCTGACATACCATTTCCACTGGGGGGGATCTTTCTCTTGCCTCATTATTTGATCAGACTGGCAGAAGTTAAAAACAACACCAAGGCAAAATGGCATTTTGTGTTGTCAATGTACTAAAAAGAATGATCTTATTATGAGAAAATAAGATCTTATAAAGATATAAAGATCTTAGAAAATAAGATTTTCTGCATTTGTCATATGGCAATGTGTTTAGTTAAAGATGAAATGCATGAGTTTACTGTAAGAAGTATTTTTAGCAATCAAAGACTGCTTTGATTGCTATTCTTGTTTAATATTATGGCCGGTTATTAGATTGCATTTATGGCACCTTTAAAAACATTGTGAAACAAGAGGTTAAATAGTCTATGTAAACATATCATTTGCAATAATTGTTTTAAATTAATTTATTATTGAAATGATTACAATTATTATTAAATTGTTAAACTGAAATGATTAATTTAAATAGTTTTTTTAATTATATATATATATATTTTGTTTTAAATAAAATAGTTTACATTTGAACAGATTTGAATTGCCATTCCACTTGAACAAAACCCATTGTTGCATCATTGTTTGCTTATTCCCAGCATGCATGTGGCATATAAATGATACAGATAGTGTTATGGGATTATTATTTTATTGTTTACTGGCTTTATTTATGCTGCTGCTGTTGTTGTTTTATCATCACTGTTAGTTATTTGTTGTGTGGTGATGGTGTTCAGAGCTCATCTTTTTCCTTAATGATGTTTGTTGAGGTTTGTGTATTAAGCTCTGAAGTTTGTCTGCCGTCTATATGAAACTATTGAAATTATGCTTGTGTCTGCCATACTTTTCTTTATCTCCAGATACGGCATGATCTTTGCTTTGCAGAGCTGTGCTAACTTAATTGAACCCATGTATAAAATCTGAATTATGATAAATTTGTATTTATTGTCACATTTATTGAGTGAAGATTTATTGAACAGGCAAGTTAAAATAGGATGGTATTCTGAATTAATTTACCTTTAAATATTGAGTTGACTGTCTTTATAATTCAAGTCATGTTAACTTGTGTTCACAAACTAATATAATTGTGTCCCACAACTCATTAAAACAATATATAAAACAAATATGTATCATTTCAGTTGGACAGACTTTAATTGAGTTTACTCAAAAAGGGCTTGCGATCTTGCCTTTTTCTTAAAGCAAGGTTCACATTTTGTAGAGGTTTTTACTGTGAAGGTGAAAAGTTAATGTTGAAAGCCCATCAGAAAGTATTGACCCACCTTTATTGACAGCCACAGTTGTCATAGATGCACACAAAATATTAAAGCCATTCGACTGTATTGATTCACATTGTCAATTCTATCAGAAGACTGGGAGGGTTATTTCAGTCCTTGACTCGAGATAAATGTTCATTTTCTATATACAGTATACAGCATATATATTATCAAAAGTGGAACACTGAATAATATTTTTTAGTGTTGGTAAAAGAAACCGACTCAAATTCTCTTCCATGAAAATGGTTTCTTCTCTGTGTCAGTACATCAAAATATTAAGGTGAGAAAGTATGTTTTCATTGATCTGTTTTTCTCACACTAACTATACTCAGAGGTATAACATTCTCAACTGTGAGATTCCAAAAAAACAACAACAAAAAAACTAACAAACAAAAAAACCACCATCAACGGTATTTGGAAGCATTGACAGCTTTTGTGGCACCATTATTTCCCCCACTGACTTTCCTCTCATTTCTTCCTTCCCCTTTATTCACTGCAAATATGCCTTATCTTTATTAGTATTTTTGTCTTGTTTCTAGTCAAAATATCTAAAAATTCTCAAAGAAGATACTTTTACTAGATAGGCAAAATGACTTAAGATATTTAGTCTTGTTTCCAGGGGGGAAAAAAACTAAATTAAGTGCAATTTGCTTAAAACAAGTAAAATTATCTGCCAGTGGGGTAAGTTAAATATTCTTGTTTTAAGACTGTTTTCACACAGTCTTAAAACACAGTCTCTATATGCTTTTTCCCTATGCAGACACTTGCTGGCTCACACAAATATATTTGATATCACAGAGTTTGATCATAAATTACAAATTGATTCCAGCCTGGCAACAGGCCTCTTACACAATTAATACCCCAGTTGCATATTAATAAATCAGCCATCAAATCAATATACACTGAGACAAATGAACATTATCACCCTTGGATATAAGCAGCAGCAAGGAAGCCTGATCATTTTAGTTAAAAATATACTGTGCTATGCCACACCCAAAAAAAAAAAAAAAAAACACACAAAAAGTTGTATTTTTTTTTTTGGAAATATCTTTTTCAACTGTAAACAATTATCTGTGATTTCATAAAATGAAAATAAATCTAATGAATTATATAAAATATGAGTTATATGAAAAGAAAAAAATCTTTTGAATGGGTGATCTTCTTTTCATTCCTATTCTTGCTCGTCCTCATACCAGATGGCACAATGCCGACCTGAGGTGAAGGGAGTATTTAGCAACAACAAACATAATAATTCCAGTCCTGCAAATGGAATAGAATGAATTTCCTTCCCTGTCAGGCAATATTGACCAAGCCAGCAGTAAAAGAGCCTTGAATAAAATGAGTTTCTAATCCTGACCGCCAGAACCTATGAAAGGACCAAACACGTAGAGCAGAATTCACAGGCTGGTCAAATGTCAAGTTTTTCAAATGGCCTTTGACTTTAATTGGCCAATCATATTCATGTGTAGAGTCAAAGGTGAGGATAGAGATTTATTACGTGTGACTCACCGTCGCTCCTCACAGGCAGGATGATGCTGTTATGGAATGACACAGCCTCATTGCCTGTATGTGTATTTCCAAGTAAGTGTTAGGCAATGGCTCTCCGCCAATGCAACTTAAAAGACTCACTTTGGCACAGCCCTGTCAGTCGAAGGAAAAAATGGTGTGTTTCGATTTGGGGGGTTAGTGGACCATGAAAGCACTGAGTAACCATTGAGCAGTTAGAGTTCAGCATTGGTATTCTCAAGACGGCACACTCACAGACCGCTCACTTACCGTCTGATGGATGCTGCTCACAATGACGAGCACAATACAGAAAATAGAAGGTTATAATTTGATTTACTTCCATGCATTTTCCACAAATGCTAAAAAATGCAGGGTAAAAAACAACTATTTTTGGGTTATTTGGCAACCCAGCACTGGTTAAATATTAAACAGAACACATGGGTTATTTTGACCCAGCAGGTTGGGTTAAATGTTTGACCCAGCATGCTGGGTTGTTTTATTTAACTCAAAAATTACTCTATTGCTGGCTTAAAATGGGTTTGAAACAGTGGCGTAGCAATCAATCCCTCGCCCATATGCAAATACATTTGTTCGGGGCCCTCAAACATTCTAAAGGTTAAAGTGGGCTCCAAGTTATATTGTTTTCTTTTCTGAGTTGTTTTATATTATTTAATATTTAACATTGTCAAGTTGATTCTTTATCGTCTATTTTCTATCTAAAAAACAATTTTATACACTATCATTTTCATTTCTATAACGTGTGAATTTATCCCCTATAGCATTCTAAAACAAAACCAATCAGAGCGCCTTGTTATCACTAGTTTTATTTTGATTTCTCGAGTCTGCTATTAGCTTATAGCCCGTTAGCATCGGCAGCGTGGCTACCACTAATCTCGCTTAGATTGCTAATACTCTATTCACACACATTACCATTGTTTCACTGTTACTTGCTTAAATGGCGGATTTGTGTCTACCTTTGAGTGCAGGTGAGGACACATTCGAGCTGCATTCGGTGCAGCTGGAGCTGGAGGCCGTGGAGAAGCAGATCCGTGACCTGGTGGAGAAGCAGGCCCAGCTGAGAGAGCGGAGAGCCGCTCTGGAAACATCCCGGGCTGACGCTCACAAGTCCGGGGTAAGTATACCGCATACTGCTAACACTCCCACCACCTCTATTCCGTGTGTTTCTCTGAACAGACCCTGTGCACCCAGGACATGATCTTCCCAGATGTCCTTCACTCCGGCGCCGGGACGCCACGGACCCTGGGTGCACCAGCAGCGGAAGACGCGAGCCAGGCCCCGGGCGACGACCTCTCCCCCTCCGGTCCTCGAGATCGCTTCGCTCCCCTCCGCGAGACGGAACGCGACGCTGTGATCGTCGGACACTCCATCGTCCATGCTACGTTATCTGTCCTGCTGCACGTGGGGGTTTACGACACCAAGCTGCGGCAGACGGAGACACTGAAGAGGGACTTCAGGAGCCTGATCGAGACGGTACGCAGCACATCGCCCGCGGCGACGATCATCATGTCAGGACCGCTTCCCACGTATCGACGAGGACACAAAAGGTTCAGTAGACTTTTTGCTTTAAACGAATGGTTAGTGTCATGGTGTAAAGAACAGAAACTGCTCTTTGTTAATAATTGGAATCTTTTCTGGGAGCATCCTAGGCTTTTCTGTGCTGATGGCCTGCACCCCAGCAGAGTCGGAGCGGAACTCCTGTCAGACAACATCTCCAGGACGCTACGTTCCATATTACTAGTAAGCCAATTCTCAAAAAACTATATAATCATATGCTAGATTGAATTATATCGCATGGAATTGATCTTACCGATATAGATATCGTACCTCAAAGTGATGATGTTACTGATCATTTCCTTGTATCGTGCATGCTGCGTATTACTGATATTAGTTATATGGCTCCGCGTTATCGTCCGGGCAGAACTATTGTTCCAGCCACCAAAGACAGATTCACAAATAACCTGCCTGGTTATCTCAACTGCTCCGTGTACCCATAAATACACATGAACTAGACGAAATGACTAGCAACATGGGCACTATCTTCTCTAATACATTAGATGCTGTTGCCCCCCTCAAATTGAAAAAGGTTAGAGAAAAACGTACTGCGCCATGGTACAACAGTTATACCCATTCTCTCAAGAAAAAAACTCGTAATCTTGAGCGCAAATGGAGAAAAACGTCTCAGGTTACGTATGTAACCATGGTTCCCTGAAGGGAACGAGACGCTGCGTCGAAAACGCATATGGGAACGCCTTCAGCGTGACCAGGCTCTGAATATGATGTGTAATCAGTCAAACAAGGGCGAGGCGTCACGGGCGGGGTGACGTCACGACCAGGAAGCATATAAGCACGTGCGGCGGAGCCGGCTTCAGCTTCAAGTCATGAAGCAAGCGCTGGCAGGGATGCCGGAAGTGTGGCAACGCGACGCAGCGTCTCGTTCCCTTCAGGGAACCATGGTTACATACGTAACCTGAGACGTTCCCTTCCAGGAACTTTGAGCTGCGTCGAAAACGCATATGGGAACGAGATACCAACGCCGCCAGACTGACAAGTCCCTGCCTGGTGTCAGGACGAAAGGACAGAGGAGCCGGGAGTGGCTCGGATGTCGAGGTCATAGAACCTAACGAAAGTCAGGGGCGTGGACCACCCAGCTGCGTTGCAGATGTCCTGCATGGAACACCTGCCCAGAAGGCCTCGGAGGCCGCCACACCTCGGGTTGAGTGCGCTCTGACTCCCACCGGCGGGGGGAGCTCAGAGGCCTCGTATGCCAAAGCCATGGCACCCACAATCCACCTATTAAGCGGAGGGCTTCGTAGCAGGAAGACCCCTCCTAGGCGGACCATAGCACACAGGCAGCTGGTCCGACTTTCTCCACAGGGAGGACCTGTGGATGTATGCGTCTAGTGCTCGCACTGGACACATACGGTTGTGCTTCTCCTGGTCTGGCTCCCCGAAGGGAGGAGGACAGAAGGCCTGCAGTACGACCGGCTGTGGAACGACCGATGGGACCTTCGGAACATACCCCACGCGGGGGTAGAGGAATACTTTCGCCGAACCGGGCGCAAAGTGAATAGAGGCCGTAGTCAGGGCCTGAAGGTCACTCACCCTCCTCAGAGAGGTGATAGCCAATAAGAAAACGGTCTTGATAGTGAGGAGTCTCTCAGTTATCTCCTGAATGGGCTCGAAAGGTGCATTGCACAGAGCCTCCAGAACCACAGCCAGATCCCACGTAGGGACGAGATCGTACCGGAGGCCTCAGCCTCAGCGCACCGCGGAGGAAACGTGTAACCAGGGGGTGCCTACCCACTGACTGGCCACCGGTAAGGGCGTGGTATGACGAAATAGCTGCCACGTACACCTTAACAGTGTAATGGGTTACCCCTGCGGAGAAACGGGCCTGCAGGAACTCCAGTACTGCACCAACGGGGCAGTTGACTGGGTCGAGCTGGCGGTCCCCGCACCAAGAAGTGAAGAGCCTCCACTTCAAGGCGTACAGTTTCCTCGTAGAGGGAGCTCTGGATTGGAGGATGGTCTCGACAACCTCGGTTGACAGATCGGAAGCTATGAGCTGTGCCCCCTCAGGGCGTCACACCAACAGCTTCCATCACTCCGGGCGAGGGTGCACCTCGGTGCCCCCGGCCTATGAGAGGAGGTCCCTCCTGACGGGCACTTCCCACGGAGTGCCGTCGAGGAGAGATATCAGGTCCGAGAACCATACTCGGCCCGGCCAGAACGGTGCTACTAACAGTAGACTGACCTCGTCCCAGCGCACTCTCGCCAGAACTCCAGGGAGCAGAGCGATCGGGGGGAAGGCGTACAGACGGAGCCTCGGCCACGTCTGTACCATAGCGTCCAGTCCCGGAGGAGCTGGAGGAACCAGAGGGGACATTGCGCTGACTCTCGAGTGGCGAAGAGGTCCACCTGTGTCTGGCCAAAAACCTTCCACATCTGCTTCACCCCTCAGGGTGAAGGATCCATACCCCGGGCCTCGGCCCCTGTCTCGACAGGACGCCTGCTCCCACATAAAGATGCCCAGGAATGTGCACAGCTCTCAGTGATAGGAGCTTGCCCTGGGACCACACAAGGATCTGGTGTGCCAGCTTATACAAGGGGCGCGACCGCAGACCTCCTTGGTGGTTGATGTAAGAGACCACTGCCGTGCTGTCGGTGCGCACCAGCACGTGGTGATCTCTCAGGTCTGGGAGGAAGTGCTTGAGTGCACGGAACACCGCTAACATCTCTAGCCGATTGATATGCCACGTCAGGTGGCAACCTCTTACGCGGGGGTAGAGGAATACTTTCGCCGAACCGGGCGCAAAGTGAATAGAGGCCGTAGTCAGGGCCTGAAGGTCACTCACCCTCCTCAGAGAGGTGATAGCCAATAAGAAAACGGTCTTGATAGTGAGGAGTCTCTCAGTTATCTCCTGAATGGGCTCGAAAGGTGCATTGCACAGAGCCTCCAGAACCACAGCCACAGACCGCGGGCAGGGTGGCCACTCATGACCGCACCCCAACCGGTGAGGGAAGCGTCCGTCGCTAGCGAGACGCGGCGACAAGGAGCTCCCAACACCGGGCCCTGGGACAAGAACCAAGGATTCCTCCACATGTCGAAGGCACGGACACAACGGCGTGACACTTTGACAGCGCGGAGTGAGTTTCCCCTCAGGGAGACCCCCTTGGTCTTGAGCCACCACTGTAGGGGTCTCATGTACAGCAGGCCAGAAGGTATCACGCTGGACGCAGCTGCCATGAGTCCCAGCAGTCTCTGAAACTGCTTGACAGTGAGTGACTGGCCTTCTCGCACCCTCCTGACTGTAGTAAGGATCGACTCGATCCGAGCAGGGGACAATCGTGCCTGCATCGTGGTCGAATCCCACACCACGCCTAGATCAGTGATTCTCAGAACCGGAGAAAGCACACTTTTCTTGGCGTTCAGTCTCAACCCCAGTTCTTTCATGTGGGCGAGAACGACATCTCGATGCCGAACCGCCAACCGCTCTGATTGAGCGAGGATCAACCAATCGTCGATATAATTGAGTATGCGGATGCCCTGAAGCCGCAACGGGGCCAGTGCCGCATCCACACACTTGGTGAAAGTGCGGGGTGAAAGTGCTAGGCCGAAGGGAAGAACCCGATATTGGTACGCTTTCCCCCCAAAGGCGAACCTCAGGAACTTCCTGTGAGAAGGAAGGATGGAAACATGGAAATATGCGTCTTTGAGATCTATCGTGACAAACCAGTCCTCGGACCTGATTTGAGTCACGACCTGCTTGATAGTAAGCATCCTGAACTTCAGCTTTCTGACTGAGCGGTTCAGTAGACGCAGATCCAGTATGGGCCTCAGCCCTCCATCCTTCTTCGGAACAATGAAGTACCGGCTGTAGAAACCGGACTGGGTCTCGTGAGGAGGAACCAACTCGATGGCTTCCTTCCTCAGCAGAGTACCAACTTCCTGTTCCAAAACCAGAGCCTGCCCGGGGCGGACCGCAGTCATAACAACCCCGCAGAACGGCGGGGGTGGCCCGCCGAACTGAATACGATAGCCTCTCGCTACGGTCTGCAGGACCCAAGGAGACACATTTGGCAGCCGCTGCCAGGCTGTCAAATGCTCTACTAAGGGAATCAGTCTCTCGAGACTGACCTCTGGTGCAGCCAGACCGCTGTCTCGAAGCGGCGCACCGGAAGGAGGCACGTGGCCTGGCTGCTGGGGCGAGTTTCTCGGCTCCGCGCTGCCGGGCGGACAAACCTGAGAAATATACTCGCTGGGACCGGCTGTGCCCTGGAACAGCGGCAGGGTCAGCAGACAAGTCCCTGGAGGGCACCGAGGGGAGACGGTCACCGTGTGCCGCGGTGTAAGCCGCTCCACCCCAGTAGGGGTCGTCCTCCGTAGTCCTGGGGCTCACCCGTCAGGACCTCTGAACGAACCAGACCCTGCAAGGCAGGACCCAAAGAGACACATTCGGCAGCTCGCTGCCCAATGATCTTAAGGGAATCAGTCTCTCGAGACTGACCTCTGGGTTCAGAGAAGCGGCCAGACCGCTGTCTCGATGCGGCGCACCGGGATGAGACGCGTAATCTGGCGGCTGAGGCGAGTTTCTCGGCTCCGCGCTGCCGGGCGGACAAACCTGAGAAATATACTCGCTGGGACCGGCTGTGCCCTGGAACAGCGGCAGGGTCAGCAGACAAGTCCCTGGAGGGCACCGAGGTGAAGTGGTCACCGAGTGCCGCGATGCAAGCCACTCCACCCCAGTAGGGGTCGCCCTCCGCGGTCCTGGGGCTCGCCCGTCAGGACCTTTTGCGCGAGGAGCTGGTATGCAGAGGAGGCTGCGCCCGCCCAGCAGCCACCTGAGTTTATAGAGAGCGCATACCCTCTGCCCACCAAAGATGTTGTAAGCAGAGCAGGAGCCTTCAAAGGCGATGCCGTAGAGGGAGACAGATAGCTCGCAAGCGTCTGTTCAACCCGCGGCATCGCCGCATACCCGCGCTCTTTCAGTTCCCGCGGGAACGAATGGCCGGGACGAAAAAATTTCACCCGCGATCTCGACACCTCGGTGAGGAGATCGGGGAAAACGGAAGGCTCCTGTGTAGCAGTAGCTCTCTGGGGCGAGAGAGGCGGCGAAACCTCGTCAACGCTCGTCACATCAACCTCCTCGGAGGACGCAGCGTCAAGCCCTCGTCTCGGGGGAAGAGAAGAGACCGCTTCCGAACCGAGAGACGGGGCGCCAGATCAGGCGCGGGAGGATATAGGGACATGCCCGTCTGACTCTCGCCAGCCAGATCAGCCTTTTTCTCTCTTTTTTTTCTCTGCAAGCCCCGCGAGCACAGCCGCCGCTCTGCCTTTTTTTTTCTCTCTGATTTAAAGGCAAGCGGGACCGGCTTTATTCATTTTATGCTTGTGCACGCGAGCGCAGCCGCCGCTCTGCCTTTTTTTTTCTCTCTGATTTAAAGGCAAGCGGGACCGGCTTTATTCATTTTATGCTTGTGCAAACACTGCAGCTTACAAAGCTCATAGTTATATCATATTGGGGTGACAGAGGCGGCGAAACCTCGTGAACGCTCGTCACATCAACCTCCTCAGAGGAAGAGAGACGAAGCATTGAGCCCTCGTCTCGGGGGAAGAGACAGCTTCCACACCGAGAGACGGGGCGCCAGATCTGGCTGATACGGGAGGAGATAGGGACATGCCCGTCTCACACTCGCCAGCCAGATCAGCCTGCGAGCCCCACGAGTGCAGCCGCCGCTCTGCCTCGGCAGCAGCGGGACCGGCACCGCGTGGGGAGCTCGCAAAGGCTCCCTTCTCGAAGAGAGCCCTCCGGGTGCGGAGACCGATTTTGCGTGCTCCGCACCCAGGCAGACCACGCGCAAATCGTGTGTGTCCTCGCTCGTGATATAGCGAGGGCAAGGATGCACACACAACTCAAAACGTGGTCTGAAAGCTTCACCCCTGAGCTTGCCCTTGGCTTTGGCATGATACTGAATGCTTTCCACTTAAAACTAGGACAAACAACAGTAAATAAGACTGACACACACAGAGCGCTTCGCTGAATGACAAAAAAGCTGAAGCCGGCTCCGCCGCACGTGCTTATATGCTTCCTGGTCGTGACGTCACCCCGCCCGTGACGCCTCGCCCTTGTTTGACTGATTACACATCATATTCAGAGCCTGGTCACGCTGAAGGCGTTCCCATATGCGTTTTCGACGCAGCTCGAAGTTCCTGGAAGGGAACTAACTTTTTAACTTTTTAAAGTTTTTAGAATTGTGTGGAAAAACAGTATGTCCAGCTATAGACAGGCTCTAAAAGCTGCCAGGGCAGAGCATATCCGCAAATTTATAGATAATAACCTAAACAATCCAAGGTTCTTATTTAGCACAGTGGCTAGATTAACAAATAAACAGACGCCACCCGATCTAAATATTCCCTCACAGTTTAATAGTAATGACTTTATGAATTTCGTTACTGATAAAATATATAACATCAGAAATACAATAACAAATGTAGATTTTACTGCGTCTAGTATTTCAGCTTCATTCATCGCACCCAAAGAAAAACTGCAGTGCTTTACAACTATAGCACAGGAAGAGCTAAATAAACTTATCAGTGCATCTAAATCAACAACGTGTTTATTAGATCCTGTACCCACTAAACTGCTGAAAGAGCTGTTACCTGTAGCAGAAGAACCACTTCTCAATATTATTAACTCATCGTTATCTTTAGGGTACGTCCCAAAACCATTCAAGCTGGTGGTTATTAAGCCTCTTATTAAGAAACCACAACTAGATTCTAATGAACTGGCAAATTACAGACCCATTTCAAATCTTCCGTTTATGTCTAAAATTTTAGAAAGTTGTGTCTGCTCAATTGTGTTCCTACTTGCAAAAAAATTATCTCTATGAAGAATTTCAGTCAGGTTTCAGGGCTCACCATAGCACAGAAACTGCACTTGTTAAAATTACAAATGACTTGCTTCTTGCTTCAGACCAAGGCTGCATCTCATTGCTAGTATTACTTGATCTTAGTGCTGCGGTTGACACTATAGACCATGACACACTCATAGATCGATTACAAAACTATACTGGTATTCAAGGGTAGGCTTTAAGATGGTTTAGATCCTACCTGTCCGATCGCTACCACTTTGTTCATTTAAATGGGGAGTCATCTCAATTATCACCAGTAAAGTTTGGAGTACCACAAGGATCTGTCCTAGGTCCTCTGCTATTTTCAATATACATGTTGCCCCTTGGTAATATTATTAGAAAATACGGGATTAGTTTTCATTGTTATGCTCATGATACTCAACTATATATCTCAATAAGACCAGGTGAAACTTCTCAACTATCTAAGCTAATATATTGTGTAAAACATGTAAAAGATTGGATGACCAATAATGTCCTCCTATTAAATTCAGATAAGACAGAGATATTACTTATTGGACCAAAAAACAGTACACAGAATCTCTTGGATTACAATTTGCCACTAGACGGATGTACTGTTACGTCCTCTAAAGTAAAAAATCTGGGTGTTATATTAGACAGAAACTTGTCCTTTGAAATCATATTTCCCATGTTACAAAAACAGCATTCTTCCATCTTAGAAACATTGCCAAGCTACGAAACATGCTACCCGTTTCTGATGCAGAAAAGCTAGTTCATGCATTCATGACCTCTAGACTGGACTATTGTAATGCACTGCTAGGTGGTTGTTCTGCATCTTCAATAAACAAGCTACAGATAGTACAAAATGCAGCGGCTAGAGTTCTTACCAGGTCAAGAAAATATGATCATATTACCCCAATTTTACAGTCTCTGCACTGGCTACCTATTAAGTTCCGTATCATTTACAAAATATTATTACTTGCTTATAAGGCCCTAAATGGTTTAGCTCCTGTGTACTCGTGGTTTAGCTCCTGTGTACTGTAACTCGTCTTCTACCACGCTGCAATCCAACCCGCTCCCTAAGGTCGCAAAACTCTGGACTTTTGGTAGTACCTAGGACAGCAAAGTCCACAAAAGGAGGTAGAGCTTTTCACATTTGGCTCCTAAACTCTGGAATAGCCTTCCTGATAACGTTTGGGGTTCAGACATACTCTCTCTGTTTAAATCTAGATTAAAGACACATCTCTTTAGCCAAGCATTCACATAATGCATCTTATAATCTTGTACTGCAGTTATATCTGATCAAATGTACATTATTATTATTTTTTAGCTTGGGTTGAACAAATAATTTTTGCTTAGATGGAACAGCAGCTACGCTAATTATGTCTCTACTTGTTTCTCTGTTTCTGCCACGGGATTAACATAATTAACATTATATTTATCAGAAATAAAATATAAATATTAGATGAAAAACTTAAATTAAATTACAAATGTTCTCTGCAGCTAACTAAAATAAAATAAAGTACTAAAATGTATAAACCTAAAACTGAAATAAAATTAAAGCTAACGAGAAATATTAAAATCTTTACGGACAAAAGTACAAAAAAACAAAACATACATTCCAAATTAAAATGAAAACTGAAAATATAAAAATTAAAGCTAATTCAAAATATTAATAAATACTATTTTAATATAGAGATAATACAAACAATATTGCGTATTTTAATGCTTGGTTTATGTTTAAGGTTCCAGGTTGATACAATGAGCACTTTTTAGGAAGTACCACTGGAATCACTGATTCTGTTTGCATGGTTAGTGAAATATATTGAGTTCTGAGTAGCAATTTAGCTAGATTTCTACTAGCATTAAGTCCTCATACCTGTACATCTCTGCCAATTCCTTCTTTTTATTCACAGACTGACACTGCTGTGTAATTATTTAAATTATTTTATTTTTTTGCCACACTGATGCAATATACTATATATCAACTATTTCAGATCAACCTGCCTCTAAATGGCAGGAAAAAGCAAAACAAACTTTCAATGGTTGTAATATATGTCATTCAGAAAGACTTCCCGTTTAAGCAGGCAGTATTTTACATTTAAATTAGCTTGTATGCATTTGGCAGTTGCTTTTATTCAAAATGACTAACAAGGTATCCATTGAAAACTGTGGTGTTGCTAGTGTCATGCTCTACTGTTTGAACTACCAGAATAGAATTCTTGAACAGAATAGGCTACATTGTGGGGCAGATGTTAGTCACAAGTCTGTATATGTGTGACTATTAAAGGAGTGACTTGTTGCATTTTCTTGTATTAGTAATGACTAAGTACCACATGCTTGTATTGGCAGTAGTATTAACAGGTTACAGAATTCACAGTGCATGCAGTGTAATATGGAACTGAGCTTATTTTTGCAGTGTTCAGCAGAAAACATGTTGAAAACGCATTATGAACATATTTATCTTTTGCAATATAGGCTTTTATGAGGCAGCATAAAATAAAGCAAACTGCTAACATTGAAAAAATGTTTTGGCTTGATTCAGGTTTCGTAGTGGCAAACACACAGCTAACACTTTTTATTCAGTAAACCTGACTAAATCTAGATATTTTGGAATTATAACTACATTTTTAGGTATGGATTCAGTTTACCTACTGTTTGAATGCAAATGTAATTCCACATTTAAATTAGACCGCAAGATGGTCAGGTTTTTAATAATTAATAATGTCCCACGATAGCCATTTAATAAATTGCAGGCTTTAGAAAATGCTTGGGTGGATAGTCTGCACAAAAATGCTGCATTTCAGTATTTATATTATATTATTGTATTTGTTAATATTTTGAATTCGTTTTTTATTTTTATATTTACATTTTAAAAAATTTTGTTTTGTTACTACATTTATATCAATGTATATTAATAGAATTTATATTATTTAATACTACTGTTATGGGTATGGTGTTGTAGAAAGAAGCACACGACGAGGAATGGAAGAAACAGAGGTTTGTAATAATCATCAACACACTTTACATTGACTAACTCAAGATCAGACAAAAGATTGAGGGAGACCTGAGGACTTATAAAGGGATCGACCAAACAAGGACACAAGATAATTAATTAAACACAGGTGATGAGAATGAACGATGATTAACTAATGACAGGAAACTAGAACAGGAAAAACCAAATAAGGGCAAAAGGGAAACTAAACAGAAACCAAACCGTTACAACTATATTTCTAATTGGAAATTTTAGCAGTTATAGCGCCCTTTGACTTCCATTGTATTTTTCCATTGTACAAGTCAATATGAACGGAAAATGTTTACCAAAGTCAGTCATACAAGTTTGGAATGTCACGAGGGTGAGTAAATTATGACATAATTTTAATTTTTGGCTGAACTGTCCCTTTAACTAAAAAACACTTTATTTTCAGTAAGCAGCAGAAATGCTGCCAGCTGTCGCAGTTAATGTGCTGATTCACTTACATACTGCTTAAGCATGCAATACGAATCAGGCTTAAGTTTCAGGATCTCGTGGTGTGTGCCTCTGGAGAGTTTAGACCATGTTAAGTGATTCACTGGAAGAGAAGAGGGCCACTGGGAGAGAAAGTAAGACGATGAGATGGATGGTGGTAGAGAGGTCGTAAGAGGTAAAGGGACCTAACTCATTGCTGACCCCTGCAGGCTTGCTGTTCGGCGCCTCTTAATCTCAATCAGGGAGGAATAAGGGTTCATCAGTCATTAGCGATGTATCTAACAGCATCCTCGTCCCATGGCTCCGCACTCTTGATACTTTCACTCAATCTTCTGCTCCTTCCCTCCGAGGCTTCTTTCTCTCTTTCTCTCTCATATGTGCTTTTTCCATCTGTCTCTCTCTCATTCCTTGCCCGCCAGGATGACGACCAGCCGTGATTGTGCTTTGGAAACCTGTCTCAGCCTCCAGCTAAACTGCTCATCCATGACCAATCGATGGTAGTGGGCCCCATGAAGAAAGATTCAGAGTGTGTGTGCGCGTGTCTGGTCACCCGTGAGTGCATAAGTGCAGATCAGAGAAAATACCTTTAGGTTAAATTTCAGTTCCATTGAGCATCATCTGTCCATCCCTTCAGCATCCCAGGTCCCCTCTGGAGCTCAGCCAACCTTTATTACTGAGCAAAAGAGGGAAACAGGCCTGTCACAGGCAAAGTGATAAAGCATCATTACCACACTGCAGAGGAGGAATGAGGGCAGCCTGCTCTGACACAACTCCTTTCATAAAGAGCTTCACTCTGGCATATTGGACAGAGAGTCAAAGAGCTCCAGCAAAGAACAAAATGACTAGTCCGGCCAAATCCTATGCTGGTATTGACATACCCTCTTTCATTACACCCCACTGCGCTTTACTGCACCACAGGCAGGGCTCAGGCTCAGGCTGGTGTGACTTTACGGACGTTGTCATTGAATCTTTTGCATGACAGATGGAATATTTCATTTCACAAAGCAAGTGCTTTACACCGTAACATGATGAATCTGAACGATCTGGGCATAAGTGAAAGTATCAAGCATCATTTAAGATGTTTGAGCCATTTAGGACGTTTGACTGACTGTCAAATGTAGTTGCAGTTTATAATAAATAAATAGTAAATATATATAATACTAGCACTATACATTAACATTCTATATTGTATTAATAATATAATATTATATATTATTATTATTTGTTATTTGTAGTAATAATTACTTATTATATCATTAGCCTGGATTTCCAGAAAACTGTAGTTCTAAACTAATACTAATTTGATAAAGTGGTAAACACCGTATAAATAGAAACAGTAAAACAGTAAAGATTATAATCATATAAAAAGTATAATATTAAAATGAATAATATATATATATATATATATATATATAAAAAATATAAACTCCATCCATCCATATGCAGTTGATTGAAAAAGTATTATTTTTCGTTTTGAACATGTTTTATCTGACTTTGATGAACCTCAAAAAATATATTATATATATATATATATATATACATACATATATAAAGCTTCGGGTCCTAAATGGTCTTGCAAAATTTCAGGAGAAAGCACTCAGACACAATAAGCAGAACCAAGTGCCGAAAGACTCGCCTGAAATCCACCAGAAAACATTCAGCTGATTTATACAGCAATACTTCTGTTTGTGATATTAGAATACAGCAAGTAATGTCTTACAGACATACTGCTGCCCTGGTTTGCTTCAGCCTCATAGTTTAACTACAGTGTGCAGCTGAAATATAGTCTTTATTTCTTCGTCCATATTTGTCTTCTCATCGCTTCAAGGCCATGAAGTAATGCACATTACTTTCCTCATTCAGTTTCGAGTAATAAATTTGAAGAATTGTGGGGAGATTTTATGACTAAGATCCATCGTTTTCTGTAGATGGCAGTATTAAGTCAAGCATTTTTCAGTACATTGTGCACTTCCCCGTGTCTGCCTGGAAAGAGTGTGTGACTGTATGTGAGGACAGAAAGTAACCTCAGAGTCAAATTCATGCATGTCTCTGTATTTGTGTGTCCACACAGCAAGGGAAATTTTTAACTCGGACTGTAAACAAACAGTTTGAATGTCATGGCTTGTTAGAGTGTTTAAACAAAATAACTGTAGCATGAATCTCCCTCTTTTATGTAATTTTCCTCATTTATTTTCATGAGAGCTTGAATTATATTCTATCTCCAAAGCCTTTGATACAGATGTTTAAAGAGATAATCACGTAGGCTATCGTGACAGGATGACAAAAAAGCTCTCCATCTATGCTTTCTGAATTTTAAGTTCAACATTTTTACGTCTCGAGAGCCAGCTTGTAAATATGACAGATAGCCCTCCTGGTGTGAAGAGGTGGCAAATGTCATATTTTAATTTCTTAAAGGACTGTTATTAAATTTGAGCTATTGAATCATCCTTAGTTTATCCCGAGTGTGAACACGCACATATGTTGAAGGCAGAATTTTGCACGGACATGCTGTGTGCTGACAATCCCAGGACGCACTGCTGTTATGGGGCTTGCAGGTTAAATAAATTGTTTATTCATTTTTTCGACTGAAACAATTAATTTAACAAATAGCTGTCATCGCCACCGTGATAAACAATCCCTTCAAGACCTCGGGATGCATCATTTAAGCCTCTTACTTTATGACTGCATCACCACTTGAATGTTTAGTGTATATGTACAGTATGCATGTATTTTTAATATGACAAATAATAAAAAATTAACAAATGCAAAATTGTTAACAAAGCTGAATAATGAAAAGCTGATTTGGTGGTGCTCAAGAAATATTTCTTATTAAACAACATAACTGCTTTCAACATTGATAATATGTTTGTTGAAACTGGGATACATTTTTTCAGAATTCTTTGATGAATAGAAATGTATTTGAAATGCATTATTTTAAACGAAGCAAAGGTTTTTACTCTCTTTTGGTCAATTTAGTTAGTGCATCTTTGCTAAATTAAAAAATAAAAAGATCACAAACTTTATATATACTTACATACTTTGTTTAGTATTTAGTAGTGCTGTCATACGATTAATCGTGATTAATCCCATCCAAAATAAAACATTTTGTTTACATAATATACATTGTGTGTGTACTGTGTATATTTATTATGTACTGTATATATAAATGCACAAACATGCATGTATATATTTTGAAAATATTAACGTATATCAATGTATATTCATAGAATTTATATT
Organism: Barbus barbus; assembly: GCF_936440315.1. Classification (NCBI taxonomy): domain Eukaryota; kingdom Metazoa; phylum Chordata; class Actinopteri; order Cypriniformes; family Cyprinidae; genus Barbus; species Barbus barbus. Next base: position 23,775,387 of record NC_136738.1, read on the forward strand.
ATATATAAATGTATTTAATATATAAACATAACATATTTTTCTTAAATATATACATGCATGTGTGTGTATTTATATATACATATTAAATATACACAATAAGTACACATATATTATGTAAACAAAAACTTTTGACAGCACTATTATTTAGTATTTTTGGCTGAGTATCTATATACTTTTTGTATTCTTTTTCAAACTCTAGTTCACTCCAAAAAACAAGATGCACTCTGTATCAGCATGTATGTTGTATTATTGCACATTGCCCCCGCAAATGTGTGCGTGTGCTAAAATTCACAGAGGGTCCTGATTAAACATGGGTGTGATGTCAGCGGGGCACTGAGGTGTCATGTTCACACATGTGCCAGTGGGCCTGTGGAACTTCAGCAGGACCAGGAGGTTCGCTGTGAGCATCACAGCTATTGACAGGGCCAAAACCCTCCACGATGTCGCTAGAATAATTATTAGTACAAGGGCTTTGCATTTTTGCATTCACCATTCTCTCTAATTAAGTTTAAAGGTGAGAAGATAGACTGAGAGAGTGCATGGAATGGTGATGCAAATCCCAACATGACAGAATATTCATTGATGCTAAACAGTGGCGTCAGAACGTCATGGCATGGAGAATGCATATGACGTCATTTAATCTTGCAATATTGCAATCAAGACATTTTTATTTCATCATGACACACAAGAGTAGCTCTATAACTAATAGTCAAGTATACCCTTAAAGACATCAGAAAATCAAAATTAAAGTGTGTGTGTGTCGGCTATAACTGTGCTAGTGTACTCCTAACTGTTGACAAAATAACTAAATATACACTACTGGTCAGTGATTTAGTATTGCTCAGCAAGGCTGCATTTATTAGATTAGAAATAGAGTCAAACAGTAATATGGGTAAATATTATTACAATTTAAAATAACGGTTTACATTTTAATATATTTTAAAATGTAATTTATTCCTGTGATGACAAAGCAACATTTTTAGAAGCCATTACTCCAGTCTTCAGTGATCATTCAGAAAATGCAAATTAGCTTAAAAGGGAATTGTATATAAATAATTACAATTAATTATGATTAATTACAATTATTTATATCGGCTGACAGTAATAACTGTAGCAGAATTAAATTGCCATCAACTGATCTGTCCGTCCAGCGAACATTCAGTGCAAGTTCATATCAACTCTAAGAAAGGATATTTTCTTGGCCACAGAAAACACTTTCTTAAGGATTAATACATTAGAGCATGTAGTAAGAATCAAAATCGTAAAGGGACATTCATTTGCAAGGCAGAACCAGATACTCATGTAATTTGTGCACACAACTTTCATTAAACACTAATGCAAACTAGTCTAACAAACAAACAAACATACATGCGTACAATCACTCATACATGGGGAAAGGGCAAACAAGAGGTGATGGATGAAACCATCAGGAAAACCAGAGAATGCAGTTATGGAAAAAGTAATTTAACCACCTGAGTAAAACCATCAGCGCCGTTTATAACGGGGTCTATAACTTGTACTAATAACCTCTGTTTTGTTTAGTTAAATGTACAATACTTGCAATGCATTTGGTCGTGACGAGTGTCCGGAATGCAGTCTCAGATGAAGGTCTTAATGGCTTCAAGGTTTTAGGATTCTCGATCACGTTCTTCCGGGTTGAAGAGTGATGAATTCCAAAGATGTTCTGAGGTAGAAATGTTCTTTCCAAAAAAGAGCTAAGAAAGAGATCTGCTGAGTCCGAGGATCCTTTGTCAAGGCCGCAAGGCCTGGCACAAAACTTAGAGTGTTCAGAAGAGTTTTAGCTCACATCCTCTTAGGATCTAACAAAATCGCAGCCTCCAGGTCGTCACTTACGTGAGAGCTTTATCTGCTATAGAGGTCACACCTCTGGGAGTCAAAGGGCCTATAATGACTTGAACTTTTGGAGGGAAAGTTTACGACTCTTTGTTTCCATGCATGGTAATTTGCATATGAACCGGATTGGACGTTGATATACAAACTATTAAAGATTCTTAGAACACTTTTATGCTGCATAGGTATCGACAAATAATATAGACTCTCAATTAGATCATCCGAAGATGAATTGCTAGAGACCAAACATGATATACGTGAGGTAATATTAACTAGTGTTCTATCATAATCATGCATAAAACAGGATACAATACGCAAAAACATATACAAGAACAGTATATATAATATACACAATTACCTGAAGATATGTGTTCATTCAAAGAAAGGTTTTTCTATTAATTAATTAGAGAAGAGTCCATGTCTCTTTCCTAAGGGGAAAAGAAGTGAGTTCTTGCATTCCTTTGAGCAATAAAACAAGTGTTATCAGATGGGTTGCCATGGAACCAGGGGCCTGGAGTCATTGACAGACATACCAGCACCCAGTATGTATTGGGTGGGTGGGGGGGGGGGGGTCTGTGACCATTTGTTAATCTAATAAATAATTGATTTGTTAGATCAAATGCAAAATTGTGTGTCTGATTGGTCCAAATGCTACACTGATTTGCTACTCAAGAAAAAAAAAACATTATTATCAATGTTAAAACACTTGTGTTGCTTAATGTTTAAGGAAACCATGATGCTTTTTTGTAGAATTATTTGACAAATAGAGAGAAGGATGTATATTTAAAATATAAATCTTTTACAACATGTCTTTACTGTCACTTTTGATCAATTTAATGCCACACTGCTAAATAAATGTTACATTTCTTGGAATGGTGGAATGGTACAACATAAACATAATAAACACAAAAATATACTCTTAAAATTTAGCCAACGGAGCAGAAACATTGATCACTGCACATATTTAGGCTACCATTATAATACTTAAGACAAGTTATAGCTGATGGTTTAGTTCCGTTGTAGTATGCAATTAGTGCATTTTTCAGATTTATGTCAAAAGTAGGAAACCTTCATAATGAAGCCAGAGCAACATTTTTAATGAGGTTTGAATCACTGACATGTAATTATTTATTTACTGATGGTAAGATTTTGATACCTTCTCTCCCTGGAGTCTTAACAATATAGCTGCTTGACACTGGGCCTTGTTTAACTTGGAGAAACTGCAATCCTTTTAATTGCTGACCTTTAAGAAAGGGCCGACCATTTTGAGAAGAAGCTCAATTACTCCACACTGGACCTCAGCACTTTATTATGGCAACAAAAAAACAAAAGGCACACAACTGAAAGCTCCACAGATAACAACAGCAACTTATGTGAGACTCCACTATAAGAAATAATTGTTAGATCCAGTAAGCAATGCTGAAAAATAACCAAAGACAGACTACATTATTGCATGTTTTTTTTTGGTTTGCTTGGAACAGTTCACCCAAAATGAAAACTTGCTGAAGATTTAGTCACCCTTTGGTCTATTTGGTTGTTCATTGAAACAGATTTGGAGAAATTTAGCATTGCATCACTTGCTCACCAATGAATCCTCATGGGTGCCGTCAGAATGAGAGTTCAAACAGCTGATAAAAAACAACAACACAACAATCCAAAAGTCATCCACACAACTCCAGTCCATCAGTTAATGTCTTGTGAAGTGAAAATCTGCACAAATCCATCATCTAAGACATTTTAACTCCAAACCATTGCTTCCGGCTAAAAGAGTCCTCTATCCATAATATTGCTTTCTCCAGTGGAAAAGCCATCTCATTTGAATCAAGAGAGAAATATGCAACTGTTTACAAGGGAAAACAGTCCATAAGAGTTATGCAACATATGTTGGTGGATTTTTTATTTTGACCAGAAGCGATGCTTTAAAGTGAAAACATCTAAATGATGAATTTGTTTCTTCTAAACACAACATTTTTGAATCAACAGGTGTAGCAGGCAAGTTGGAATTACGATGAGATCAAAGAGGTATAACAGAACAAAAAATGGTTTTGTGGTTCAATCCCATTTTCTTTCCTTGTCTTCCCAGCTTGCACTGGGCCATGAATAAATAGTTGCATTGTTCAACAGTTTGCTAATTCTATCTATGCTGTAGTTTTTTGTTGTCACATTAGTTGTGTTGTTGTGCTGTGTTTCCTCTACAAAGTGTTGTGTGTGTGTGTCTAAAATTGCAAAGGGAACAATTTACTCTGCTTAGTTTATAATATCCCTGGTCTTAAATTAGATATGAAATTGTTACAATGATGGAATATTTTAATTAATGGTGAATTGACATATAAATTCAGTCAACACACTTGAAGTAAATTAATAAAAAAAAGGCCTGTTGCCTTATTTCAAAACCAAAATTTTCAATGGTGCAACAACATCTTATCCTTTACCCATCTGGCAACAGTTTGAGATTCAGAATATTCAGAATATGACATGTTTACTTGCTATATCAGTTATTCATCTTCACATGGTTGCATAAGAATATAGGTAGAGTGTAGTGGCGGACAATAAACTGAATTCAATGTAAGTGAATATGAAAGGTTTTTGCCAAACACAGCTGTGACTATGCTCAAGAAAAAAATGAATGCTGTGCATAAAGGAAGTTTTATCCTGAAAGCCTCCGAACTGATTGTGCTTTGGAGGGGTTCACTGCTGCAAATGCACAAGTCCTTTCCCTGGAGCGAACCAATGGCTGTAAATGTGTGGGCAGTCTACGGCAGACCTTCTGTGTACTGAAAACACAATCTTCAATAGATGTCTGCAGCATCTTCACATGTAGCCATGACCACTGGAGCAGAAACAGACAGACACACTAAACACTGATTTATCAGAAAGCCACAGCATGCCGGGGTGTCTTCAAAGTAAGCCATGTTTCCTAGCAATAATTTTTTTCTCTACTGTCTCTACTAGAAAGATAATAAAATAATTTAAATTAAATATGTTGTGTGTATTTAATCAGTTAAGTGAGACAACATACAGTCAGATGGCCATTTTTGTTTTAGTTAAACAAGTTTAGTTTAACTAAAGTTTAGTTAAAAAAAAAGAAGAAAAAAAAGAATAACTTAAACTCAAATTATATTATTTCATATGAATTTATTTGGTAAATTGTGTAATAGACAATGAAGTGGTCATTATCACCATACAGTATCCTGATCACCCTGTCAGATTTTATTTTGTATTAAAGGGATAATAAATTTTGTCATCATTTACTCACCTTCATGTTCTTCCAATCTTGTATAAATTTATTTATCCCCTTGAACACATACACACAAAATATATTTTAAAGGATGTTGGTGGTAGCCATTGACTTTCATAGTATTTTTTTCCTTAGGGAAGTCAATGGTTACCACCAACTGTTTGGTTAACAACATTCTTCAAAATATCTTCTTTTAGACAGAAACTCATATAGGTTTGAAAAAAATGTGAGGGTGAGTCAATGATGACAGAATTTTCATCATTTTCACCAATTACCTGTACATTATCCCTTAAATAAATACTCTGTGACTGTTATATCCTTATTACAAACTGCAATATTATCCTGTAATATTATCTGACCTTGTTGTGAATATGTATTTGATGAATATATAGCCTAAATGCATGAAGGTAATGTATGATTTTAAATGTTCTATTGTCAGATATAGACAAGGGCAGCAACTAATTTTATTTATTTATTTATTATTTTTAGAGGGAATGTTTATCCATAGAACTGACCAGTTTGGCTCACTTTTTGACTATATTTTATCTACATTGCCATCTATAAAAATATTACAGGGATTCAATATGAAATCGAATTTGCCTTGGGCTGTTATTGCTTATAAGCCTGAACGGAAAAGCTTGTGAATATGTCGGTAGTGTTAAAGGGCAGCATTTATTATGCAGTTTCACTGACCTTAAAAAATTATGGGTTTCTCTGGTCAGTCATGATTTTTCTTGTGACCAGAATATTAATTTAATAACCAGTGTTATTTTTTTATATTATTCAGCATTTTATGTTTCTGTAGTCATAATTTCATAACATCTCTACAAAATCCTTAAATGCAGCTTCTGAACCGCCTTTTGCAGTTTGATGACGGCATTTAAAACTCATTATCAGTTACAGAAGATGACACCCTCAAATAAAACCAATAAAACCTGGCCTAAAACAAACAGGTATTGCGTTAGTGGGTTTACACATTATTTTAGTGGGATGTTCAAACCTGACAGTAACTACAAAACTTAACCCTAATTTGGATTTATATGACAGAAAACTTTGTATCTTTAAGATACTTAATAATAGATAACGTGCTATAGGCACCAAACCACAAATTGGCTTTGCGCGAGTCGAGATGAATCTCGACAAATTGCGCATCGAAAATTATCGCTGTTTTTAAAAGTAGACTCCCTTTAAAGTTATGAACAACTCGCGCATTGCTCACTATTATGTTCCTTGAGCTACCTCACCAAACCAGTACATTTGACGCAAAAACTAAATAAATTCTAAGTATTTTTTTTTTTTTTTTTTTTGCTTAATTAGCGCATTCCCCTTGTTACGAACCCCTGCTTTCCTTGCGCTACGTCAGGTGCCTGGAAACCGATCAAAGTCAAGCTCACAGTGCGTTATTGTCCCCATCTATCCGCACACCCTCCGTCTCTCTCCGTCTCTCTCTCTCTCTCTCTCTCTTCGCTCACACTGTCGCCTGCAAGCTCATGTGTTCGCGCGCCTAGAAATCCATCTGAATGCGAGGAGTGAAGGAGGGTCGGTGCGCTCTGCAGACAAATTTCACTTGTCATTCCTGAATAACGGCGCTCTACTAGAGGGCTGGAATCGGACTTCAGCAAAAGAAGTGCGGTGGCCTTCGCCCTCACTCAGCAACGATGTCCGAATATATCCTCACCTTGCTCGTCATACTGGGATTCGGGGATATATTCTCAAATGTTCAGACACTGAGGGACGCTGATTCAGAGCAAGGTAAGACAGACGCAGCAGCAGCAATCAAATTTGGGCTCGCGGAGCATCCTATAATCTGTCAGCGCATCTCGCCACGCGCCTGATGTTGCTACGCGTTTTGATGCGACGCGAGCATTTTCCCCGAAATGTTGCACTGAATTGAGTAGTAGTCAGGTTGAGGTTGGAGTGTTTCACACTCGCGTGTTGTATTTAGTCGATGGTGTAATTCAGTTCCCTGTAGGTAGTGTCTACTGGTGTGGTGTGCTTGGATAGAACTAAAAGAGTAGGCTCAAACCATCACAATCATATTGGAAATATTTGGCATGTAAAGGATGATATAGAATCATGATATATTGTGGAAATGAAACAAGAATATAAGAATTTGTTCGATAAGAATGACTTTTTAAAAACATATTTTGAAAACATATGAATTGGCATATTTACTGAGAAATGTAGGCTACATTTAGCAGTGCAGTGCATATATTTAAACTGTAAAATAACAATTGAATTGGTATTAGTATGAGTCATCTTGTAATTTGTAGCAAATTTCCAGAATTCCTTGAATTAAGTCAGTTTGCTCTATTGTTGTTATCACTTATCCTCATTGGCGTGAATTATGTTCCACTGTGTTATGTAGGAAGAGTTTATTGCATTACTTTAGTGTCTTATGTTACCTTAATGGTGTTTGGTTTTTTAATGGGTGTCAGTGCTCTGTCTATTTTATCATTGGTCAACAGTTGCTGAAAAAGACAATTTTGAACTGAACTCAAATGAAATCATCATGCGATCTACTGTTGGGCCATCTTTGTTATTTTCAGTAACAAATACATTTTATTAGCCATCCTGTAATGCTTGAAACAAAGCCAGTGTATTGTTATACCATAAACTTCTGGCAACTTCTAACCACTAGTAGTGAATGTTACAAGTTTCTCGAATATCACAATGTATTACTTGTATGGCTTGCGTAACGTAAGCTTTAGGCTGCAAAGTAGCATTTGTGAGTGACTCTGTCAGAAAAAGCTAAATCAATAAGGGCAGATATTTAATGAATCTTGATGTGCGGATTAATGAGTCTTGAACTAGTTGCAGGGGTTTTGTTCACTTGCTGCAAATTCCTGTTCACTGTCGGATTGAGATAAAGCATAGCTTGTCAGCTTGTAGCACAGACAAATCTGTCAAGATTGTTTTCCCCTTGTGCTCTCAATTCTAGACGTGAGATGAAAAAGAGATTCTGATTTCAAGTATCATATCTAAATGCATACACAATATAAAGTACAATTAGGCAGTTATTGCAAGGTTGTCTTTTGTAACCAAAAACAGCATTTGTAAACAAAGAAGGTATCTGCAGAGTTTGCATCGCTGTTGCCTTTCGCATAAGAAGATATGATTTAAAAAAAAAAAAAAAAAAAAAACAGCAGGTAATAGTGTATCATAATTTGATTAATTATTTTAAAAGTACATATATTTTAAAATCCATATTGTATGTAACTTGACCCTTCAATTCAAGACATTCACTATAGTCGACAGTTCTTTAAAAGACATTTTAAACCATTCAGGGTGTTTTGTTACATCTAAACTATCATTCATGGTTGCAAGTCTTGAAGCACCCAGTACCCCTTGAATATCTTCTTTTAATATTATTTATTGCATTGGACAAATGATTGCCTCCCTTGTGATTTTTCCCCCCTTGCTATTTAATGAATACTTCATGCATCAAAGGGTTAAGTCGAAAGAACTTCTTCACACACGCGCACTGGATCTTAATGTTTCTTCATCCAGGTGTGTTCACAGAGAAAAAGTGCCATTTTCAAAAGCTGCATATTCATCATATCAGATGAATATAAATGTCATGGTGCCCTGCAAAGAGATTATCTGAATAGTGTTACTCTGAGGCTTGTGTTCTCCTGCTAAGTGCATACATTCATGTCTCCATCGTATGATACTGTGTCCTAATTCTCAGTACTGCTCATTCACTTATCACATATTATAAAAAATAAGGACAATCGCTGCAAAGTCATCAGTGTAGTTGTGTCATATATGCTCTCTTTGGATGCTTGATAAAACCTCTTTCCACAGTCTGTTTAGTGAATCTTTAATCATTGTTTGCCATCTAATCCAGAGTATCGCAGCAGAGAGTTTACAGCACCGGTGCAGGCAGATGGAAAGGCATCATTGAAAAGTAGTTTACTCAAACTACACTTCATTATATCAAACCCTCTTTTATCTTACCCGTGACTCTTGCTTCAGATATTTATCGGCTATTATAAACAGTTCAAGGTTGCTGGAAATGTTTCCCCCTTTAAGAGAGCATGCCCCAAAAAGCAGGTTAAGCACTATCCTTTCGTAATGAAATCGGGAGGACGCCCCCAGAGCCTAATTAAATGAGATTATATCTAGGCATGCTGTGCTGGCTTATTGTCCAACTGTGATTTTTACCTGCTATTGGAGGAAAGTCAATAAAGGCACAAACAGTCATTGTGCAAATGACCTCAGTCATGCAAAGGCAATGCTGATTTGTTACACTACATAGGGGAAATGCTTTCGTAAAACTCAAGGAAAGGGCAGATATCATTGCTCTGTAACGAAACCTAGGGAACTGCTTACGGAGGCAGTATTGTAGGGCATGATCATAGCATTCCAGATGTGGAGGCTGTTTTAAATGGTAAACAACTTAACTTTGACTAGTTTTTGCTATGTGTTTAAAGCAGAAATTTATTTGCTTCAAATGCTAGGGTTAATTCAGTATAACTGGGACCTTTTTTCCATTCACCTCAATGGCAAAATGTTTTTTCAGAATTTACACCTAACAAACAAATACTGAAATCAAGTGACCCATGCAGAGCACTATTTGTGTTGCTGCCTTTATAGAATATTCCAAATCAATCATGGTTCAGTGATTGTTTGGATGCTTTCTTAAAAGTATAGTTCACCCAAAAATGAAAATTCTGTAAGACATTTGTTCATCTTCGGAATAGAAATTAAGATATTTTTGATGAATTCCAAGAGCTCTCTGACCCACCCCATAGACAGCAAGGATCTTAACATAATCAAGGTTCAGAAATGTAGCAAGGACGTCGTTAAAATAATCCATGTGACATTTTACAAAGCTACAAGAATACTTTTTGTGTGCAAAAGAAAACAAAAATAATGACTTAATGACTCAACAATTTGTCTCCTCTGCGCCATTTTGAAGAGTATCACATACGTAAACAATGTATGTATGTACGCGGATATGTTGTTTACGCTTTGTTTTGAACGTAAACAACTGGAGCAACAGAAGGCTCTCGGAATTCATCAAAAAATATCTTAATTTGTGTTCCGGAGATGAATGAAGGTCTTACAGATTTGGAACGACATGAGGGTAAGTAATTAATGACAGAATTTTCATTTTTGGGTGAACTATCCCTTTAAAGCTAATTCACACTGCATAGACAGACACCAACCAACGCCAACAGACATGTTCGTCGGGTTTTGACAGATCTGTGTGTTACCCTGTCGGCATCTGTTTCCGTTCGTCAGTGTTTGTTGGGTTGTAGAGTGTCTGAGAAGTAATGTACTGAAATCTGGTGATTATTGACATTGGATGGCGTCTGTTGGTTAAGTGTGAATTACGTTTTAGAACAGGGTTGTGGTTGCACAGCACTTCCATCCCACATAAAAGACTGACCTTCTCAGGTTGGTCTGCATTTATTTTCATAGGTGGTTTGTGTCAATATCTGGAAAGTTTTACTTCAAAAAATGTGTTTTACATATTTATATTTGCCATATGGAACTCATTTACTGTTTTTTTTCTGGGTATAAATCCATGCCTCAGCTTCAGGTGTTTCCTCCTTCCCAACCAGGTAATTAGTCCAGTGGTCTCAGTAAAACGGCCCCTGCTTGGTGGATGACCTTACAGTTATCCATGTGATACTCTATAAAACGGGAAGCAATAATGCATGCTAATCCCGAGCCAAAGCACTTGCTGAAAAGGGGTTTAAAATGACAAAGGGAGATGACAAAGCAAAGCACTTGGGTTCTGGTAAGAGCAGTAGCCTTGCTTCTGGAGGTGATTCATCTAGCACCTGTGTGACAGGCTTCATTATTTTTGTTGGCGTTCTATTGCACGCCCCATTTGGTCCAATTGAAGTTCAGTTGAAGTTGGCCACACATGCAGCTGAGTCATTAAGTGTTCTGACCTTTGATGAGTGGTTGTGGCTGAGCATTGCTGTTGGAGCTAATCCTGCAACGCACAGGTAATCTGCTGGCCTATGTCATCATGTGCATCTGTATTTTATGTTGACATGCTGGAACCAGCTCTGTGCAAGCTAATGGAGACAGATGTTTTATTGTACCACAGGGTTTTCCATCCGGTCTGCAGAGTCCAAAATTAACTTTTTGCGTCTCTTGGCAGTTAGAATTAAGCATTTTCCAGCCTTAAATATATCTTACATTAAACTGTTTTGCTTTTTTAATAAAATAAATATTTTTGTCAGCCTTGTGATGGACTGACCATCCATTGTGTTTCCCTGCATAGTCCAAACAGTTTGGAGGATGGATGGATTGATGGATACATAAAGTTATGTTATTTTTATCTCTGACAAAAATTGAATTCTTTTTTTCTCTCTTTCCATATTATGACAAATATTTCAAATAATTCAGTCAGAGCATCATACAGTATAATGTAGTCTACAAAATTAACAGATCTGTTCTTTATGAGACAATTTGTTCACCAGTGAGGATCTGACTGACTTTTACAATTTGATTTAAATTGATAGTTTACCCAAAAATGAAAATTGAGATCATAAATGTTCCCTCATGTTGTTCCAAACCTGTATGAATTTCTTTTAGTTCTGTGAAACACTGAAAAATAATTTTTAAATAATACTTTTTACCAGTTTTGGTTACCATTGACTTCCATTATGGCAAAAAAAAAAAAAAAAAGAAGAAGAGGAATTCTCAAGACATATTTCCTTTTGTGTTCCACAAAAGAAAGTCATTGATACAGCGTGAGGGTGAGAACATTATTACAGAATTTTAATTTGTGGGTAAATCATCGCTTTTTAATCGCCATTTATTATGTTGTAGTTCTATATGAACAGACCATATATTGTCTACTTACTCTTTTATTGAAAATCTATTGGCTACTAACTTTTTTATTTACCCACACTGAAGCTCATTTTTACTCGTATTGGGCTCTCTGAGTGTTAATTTTTGAGCCTGTGTCTTAGTAATCAGAAACAAGTGAAGAAATCAATGAGTATTTGAAATGCATTAATGTCACAGTGGCCACTGCTTGAACAAAGTATTTTGGAAGCTTTTAATAGCACAGTCAGGAGAGTGCATATGTTGTTATAGTTTGTGGATTTATGCACCCGTTTTAATTGGATCTGTATGTCTTTGCACCTTTTTTTTAGAGAACAGTCTGTCAGCTGTTAGATCTGGTAAAACACATGCTGGCCTGTTATCATAGTAGAGTGCTTGGTGAATTACTTTTGGGCTGGGGAGGAGACCCATGTTCAGACTGTGTGTGTGTGTGTGTGTGTGTGTGTGTTTGTGCGTTCTCACTGTTGAATTAATTATTCAGAGGTTTAAGATGAAGCTTTTTGTGAAATGTGCAGCATAAGTAATGTGATTAATGAAGCAGCGGATCTTCTTCTCTCTCTTGTCTCCTTTTCTCTTTCCACATTTTGCGTTTAGTGGAGGACCAGTCATTGTAAAACAGAATAATTGGAAAGGATTCAATTCGAATATGGCAAATCAGAGACAATAAATTATGGGAACGAAGTAAATTATTAGTGCTTTTATACTGAAGACTGAAAGATTAGCAAATATTCTTAATGAGCAAAACAGTGTGCTTTGTGAAAAGCAGACGGAATTAGGAGTTTATCTGTTGATAACTACATATTATGTAGTTATTGTATATTAACTTTAAATACATAGACAAAGTTTTCAAAACCAGATATTTGCTATTCATATGAAGAATTTTACATTTTTATGTAAAAATAAATGACACAGCAACAGGTACTGAATCAAAAATAAAATAAATCATTTAGCTGAAATGATTTGCATGAATTGTGGCAAATGGTCCAAAATGTGCTTCTCAGAGGTCTGGTCTGAGTACATTTGGCTTTAGGACTGCTGTGCGGTTCATTTGTAATATTGTGAACCGTATAGAGGTAATGATAACACACAGAGAAGGAGATGAGCCGCTTATTTTATTTCTGTGGAGACAACAATGAGGATCATATTATATATAAACTACTCAGTGACTCTCAGAGGTCTTCAGTGTTCTGCACAAATGAAGGCTCGAGGGTTTAGCTGGACCACCTTGTAATGCTTCATGAAAGTCATTAAATGACTTCAGAAATATAATACTTTTGTGTGAATGGATGTAGCCTGAGGCTTTCAGTATATTAAAAATGTATTTTAATTAACCATTTTTTTGTACGATTAATCAAACATGATTCAGTTTGCTGAAATTTACCTCTAAATATGTATATTCATATCAAAATACAGCACAGTTCAAATGTTAGGGTAAGTTTAAAAAAATTAATCAATACTTTTATTAACCAAGGACACATTCACTTGATCTCAAGTAAAAAAGTAAAGGCAATTATAATGTTACAAAAAAGTTCGATTTCAAATAAATGCTGTTCTTTTGAATTTTCTGTTCATCAAAGAATATTGAAAAAATGGCAATGTTTCCACAAAAATATTAAGCGACACACACAACCGTTTTCATCATTGGTAACTTAAAAAAAACGTTTCTTCAGAATATTAGTATGATTTGTGAAGGATTATGTGACCTTGAAGACTGGAGTAATGGCTGATGAAAATTCAGCTTTACCATCACAGGAATAAATTATTATTATATTATATATAATAATAATATTAAAATATTACTGTTTTTACTATCCTTTCCTGTAGCTCAAATAGTAGAGCATGGCGCTAGCAACGCCAAGGTCATGGGTTCGATTCCCAGGGAAAGCAAGAGCTGATAAAATGTAAAAACTGTAACTTGAAGGCAATGTAAGTTGCTTTGAATAAAAGCGTCTGCTAAATGCATAAATGTACTGTATTCTTTTATCAAATAAATGCAGCCTTGGTGAGCATACACAATTTCTTTCAAGAGTAGCTATTACAAAATCTTACTTTTGAACAATTGTGTAGCCTATATATCAAAATCTAGTTTTCTATTAAACATGCATACATTTTCTCAAAACTAAAAATAATGTAAAAATATGATATTTTCAGAAAAAAAAAACAGCTAAAGCTAAACCAAAAACAACTGTTCTGTTTTTGATAATAGCATCTGCTAAATGAATGAATGGTAATGTGAAAAGAGACCTGAGATTGTACTTTTTAACTCCGTTCACTTTTTGGTCCACTTAGAGGGATTTGGCTTTCTTTCTATTAAAGTGGACTCAACAGCCTTAGAAATAAGGGTTTAGTCGGGATAAAACTAATGCTTGACTCTGAGCAATGTATGCAGACAGTGGACCAGAGCTGCAAAGATTCAACTGTCTGCGAGACAGTTTTATCCTGGGGCTAAAGTATGCCTATCAGTCTGACAGCCTGTCCAGAACAAGTAGTTGGGCACCCTCATGAGGTGCCTCATAGTTAGCATGTAGCTTTGGTACACTGTTGAATCTTTAAAAAGCATCATAATAACACTCAGAACTGCAGACTGAAAACACATCATGACTCATGACTGAAGCATGAAGTACGACCAAAAATTATTTCAGCCTATATGACAGACTGGGGTTTTCAATGTCATACCACATAAATAAAAACTTGTTTTTGGGCAGGCTCCTGTTGGTGCCCTGTGGATATTAGTGGTTCACTCACTTGACATATGGCAAACAAGGCCACACACCTGGGCAAAGAGAGAGAGAGAGAGAGAGAGAGAGAGAGAGAGAGAGAACCCAACCCATGGCCAAAGGAGCGTCTGAGTGAATGTCTCTTCCAAACTCCCCTACATCATGCCTGCTGTTGTGGCAGTGATTTAGGATCGCCAAACCAGATTAAAAGGCAACTGTCCCAGCTGCCACCTGGCATGCAGCTATAGGTTTGAGAGGCTGATGCTGGAATGTTTTAAAAACCCATACAGGAGCCTAATTCATCATCTGTGCCTCTTTCAGGAGAAAGGCATTCAAAAGGATTTAACGTGGTTTGATTTAATTTCAATTGCTTTTATCTTAATGTACTTTGATAGAAAATATTATTTGATTTCAGTTAATTACCACCAACTTTGGTTTGTAACCCTACTCCGCAGGACTCGTGCAGTGATCTACTCTCTATGCGTTCTCTTTGTATTTTGTAACAGAATATTGGGCATCAATTTGAATACCAGCAAACCAGGTTTCGGAAGTAAAAATCCTGTTCATGTTCTCCATGGCCTGCATTATTTCAGATTTTTATTTATTTTCTTTTTAAAAATAATTGTGTTTGACAATGGAATTCCTGGTTAAAACTATATTAAATAATTAGATGGGGGGAAATATTGGAAGAAAAAACTTCCAGACCCGAGGCAGCTGAAAATGTGTTGCACTATTTGGTTTGGTCTAGTTAAAGGAATAGTTCTATCAAAGATGATAGTTTACTCACCCTTAGGCCATCCACAATGTAGATGAGTTTTTTTTTTTTTTAATTCATCTGAACTGATTTGGAGAAATTTAGCATTACATCATTTGCTCACCAGCGGATCCTCTGAAGTGAATGGGTGCCGTCAGAATTCACAAGACGTTAATTGGTGGATTGGAGTTGTATGGATTATTCAGAGTTCAAACAGCTGATAAAACATCACATTCTGACAGCACCCATTCACTTAAGAGGATCTATTGGTGTGCAAGTTCTGTAATACTAAATTTCTCCAAATTTGTTCCAATGAGGAAACTCATCAGATGGCTTGAGGGTGAGTACATTTTCATTACATTTTCATTTTTGCCTGAACTATTCCTTTAAAAATAATGTCTACCCATCCAGATCCCAATCTACTGAAACTGTTCATGTTTAGTGCAGCACATAACCATAACACAGTTCATTAAACTATAAAAATACACGATTATCAAAAAAACAAAAAACAAATCTGTATCATCTATATGACATCACTACTTGGGAAGTAAGTTGTTACATTAGTCCACTTAACTATTGTGACCCATCCCTTATTTTAAATGCATTATGTGTTAATCGTATGCAATTTAATACATGTTGTTTCGTTCTGAAGTACTTTTGGTAGCAGCATCTCCTATCTGATTGTTTAGGTTCACCACCTGCTCTGGTCTGTCACAGCTGACTTCTTTCTGTTTCTGACTCTTTTTGTTCTAATTAGATACATGCCTGCTTGTTTTTGTTTCTTTTCTTTCGGTGCTGGAGAAGTGCATTCACCCTCTCTGCATCTCTGATGCGCCTCAGCGCTCTGTGAAAGCACAGGAGATAAAGCACTCAGCCTCCCAATCCCTGACTGTCTTTCACTTTCAGTGCTCGCTGCTGGATAAATAACAGTCATCTGAAATGTTCTTCAGCACTCAGTCTTATAATGCATGAAGCAGAATGGAGAGGAAGCTAAAAGAGAAGATGAAAAGCAACAAGCCTCTATAATTTCTGTTTAGCAGCTTATAGTAAGTGAACATGACAAAGTATTGGTCAGTTTTGGATTCGGTCAAGTCTTGCTGATTTTAGAACTCGTACAGTTGTGAAAGCCGTTAGGTAAAGGTATTCAAAAGTCAGGTGGCACCTTGATTTTGACCTACGCTTTTTTGAGAGAGGTATAGGAGGCTATACAGAATTAACATTTTTGGTTGAACAATGTCTGGACTCCCTATTCTCACCATATATGTGTTTTTTTTGGCTAACTGTAACTTTTCACCAGGTCTGTTTTGGTAAAACCAATGAAAACATCCAAATGGATGTGAACAGCGATTGCAGCATTTCAGCCGAGTTGATTCTGGTGATTTTCTGTAGGCCTATTGATGCATCATAAGTCACCTGTTATGTTTCCCCCACTGTAATTAGGGAACAGAAAAACAAGAGGCTAAGAGAGTTTAATACTTCCAGCCCATCGTTTCACACTGAGCCTCGGCGGCTATGCCACAGTGTGAAAATAGCCTTTCTTTATGGTGCTTTTTCATTCCAATGGGATCCCTGCTTTTGGCATCAGTGCTTGTCACTTGCTGTTTATCTCCTCTAAAGGCAATTAATTTCTTTGAAACAAAGAAGTCAAAGCCCCCTGGCTTAACAAGCCAACACAGGTGAAGGAAACCAGCTTAGCAAAAATGCTTCAGCGGGGCAGCTTGTGGTTGCACTTGGTTTCTAAGGAAACAAAAACTCTTCAGCAGGGGATTAATTATTATCAAGTAGCCCTTAAAATCAATTGTAAAGCCTGAATTTAATGTTGAGGTTGATTAGTAAATTCAGTCTATTGGAAACAACAGATTGGCCTGAAAAAAAAAAAAAGCCTGGTGGGTGAGTCGTTGGCATCCAATGGCTTTGAAAAACCACTTTGTAGTGCAACTCTTTCAAAATAGACTGTTATGGGTACCGCATACAGATTATGTTACATTTTAGTGTTTGATCATTTAGCAAATCGTTTTGGGAGTTTCAATGGGTTTAAAAACAACTGCTTTGTGAAATACTTGATGCATAGACCAAAAATATCAGTTCCTCTTCAGGAACTCGAGCTGTGTCTGGAGACGCTTTGGGGAACACCTTCAGCGTAACCGGCTCTGAATACAAGTTAAATCTGTCCAAAGGATGGGCGAGACGTCACGGGCGAGGTGACGTAATGACCAGCTGGTATATAAGCACATGCGGTGAAACCGGCGTCAGCTTTTTGTCATTCAGCAACCGCTACTCTGTGTGTGTCTGTCGATCTATGAGGTAAGTCTTATTTAGTGTTGTTTGTTTTACAGTCACTTGAAATAAGCTCCACAATCTCTTTAAGTGCAGGGAACTAGCACTTGGGTAAGAGCAGATCGCATTACAGGCTGTGTGTTCTTCACTGCTGGGGATGCACACAGTCCGTGCGTGGTCTGCTTGAGAGCAGAGCACGCAGAATCAGCTCTTGAGGGAGCTGACTACCTGCTTTGTTATCGTTTGTCACTGCGTATGCTTGCTCTGAGAGGGCTCTCTTTGAGGAGGGAGCTTTCACCAGCGTTCCTTGTGGTACCGGCCCTGCTTTCGCCGAAAAGGGGATCGTGGGGATCGCAGATGGATCAGGTGGAGGGAATGAAGACAGGCGATCCCCTATCTTCGTCCTTTCCATCAGATCCAGCGCCCGCTCTCTGGGTTCAGAAGCCCGCACCGCGGTTTCTTCCCCCCAGAGAGAGAGGGCTTATTGTGAACGAGGATCTCAAGGTTCTGGTCCCGTCGCTGCAGCGAGTGAGATTGCGGGGATCGCACTTAGATCTGGTGGACGGGTTGGAAATGGGTTCGCCCTATCTCCACCGGCATTCCCCAGAGCTAGCGCTCTCGCTCGGGGCTGGAAGCCCGCTGTGCTGTTCTTCCCCCCTTTGAGTGAGAGCCTGCATTGCATTACGTCATTCTCGTTCATATTATGAATCCTTTTCATATCAGACTGTGTTTACTCGCCTGGTTGTTTTTCTGCATTTAATTTTGAAGAATTAAATGATGTAAAAGATACATATATATGTGTATAGGAGCCTAAAAAAAAAGCATTCTCAAGTGAGAGCACGATGCTTTACCTCTCTTACCAGCTACCCAACCGATGTTCCAGCTCCTCATTTAGGGGGCGTCACTTCTCGTACTCCCCAGATTGTTGGAGTCAGAGTGGCGCTCCCGGGCCATAGCTTTCTAGCAGAAGGTGGATCTGCGGACCGTCATTCTTGCTGGATAGTCTTCTGCTAAAACATCCTGCCGTCTATGGCCCAGCACTTCTGAGGGCCGGCTCCTCTGGGGAAGAACGGTGTACACTGCGGTACTCGGTGCCTGTCTCTCCTCAGTGCCCTCAGGAGATCGGTCTGCCAACCCTGCCACGTACAGTGTTCCAGGGCGCAGCGATCTCCAGCGAGCACACATCTCAGTTTTTTCCGCCTGGAAACGTAGTGGAGCTGAGATGCTCGCCACCCCTTTGAGGGTCTCTAGAGCAGCTAGTTCGGCTTTCTCTTGCCAGTGTGCCGTTCCAGGATACCAAACTAGTCACTCTGATTACACCAGAGGCCAGTCTCCAGAGACTGGGTCCCTTAGTGGGCACTTGGCAGTGTGGGAGCCCCTGTCAAGCGTGACTCATTGGGTCCTGCATTGCAGGCTCTGGTTCTACCAGTATAGTATTCCTAGAAGATGACGGGTCTGAGGACAGTCGATTCGATAGGAGACTTCGGTTGAGGCAGTCCTGGTGCCCATGGCCCAGGACTCATGAGGGCAGGTCCCGCTGGGGAAGAGCGGCATACTCCGCCGTATTCTGTGCCCGTCTCTCCTCAGTGCCCTCAGGAGATTGGTCTGCCAACCCTGCAACGTTCGGTGTTCCAGGGCGCAGCGATCTCCACCCCTTCGGGGGTCTCTGGAGCAGCTAGTTCAGCCGTTCCCTGCTGGTGTGTTCCAGGGCACCGAACTAGCCGCTCTGATTACAACAGAAGCCAGTCTCGAGAGACTGGTTCCCTTAGTAGACAATTTCGCTGCGTGCAAACTACTGCCAAAGGATGGAGGGTCGCGTCCCATTTTAGATCTGCGTCAGTTGAGCTGCTCAGTCAGCAGACTGAAGTTCAAGATGCTTACACTCAAGCAGGTCGTGTCTCAAATCAGGTCCGAGGACTGGTTTGTCGCGATCGATCTAAAATACACATATTTCCATGTCTCCATCCTTCCCACTCACAGGAAGTTTCTGAGGTTTGCTTTCGGGGGCAAAGCTTACCAGTAGCGGGGTCTTCCCTTCGGCCTTGCACTCTCACGCCGCACTTTAACGAAGTGTGTGGATGCTGCGTTAGTGCCGCTGTGGCTACAGGGCATCCGCATACTCAATTACACCGACGATTGGTTGATTCTCGCTCAATCAGAGCGGATGGCGGCTCTCATCGAGATGTTGTTCTTGCTCACATGAAAGTGTTGGGGTTAAGACTGAACGCCAAGAAGAGTATTCTTTCTCCATTACAGAGAACCACTTATCTTGGTGTGGTTCAAGTTCAAGTTCAAGTTGAGCTTTATTGTCATTCCGCTACACGTGGGGACATACAGTGGAACGAAATGTCGTGCCTCGCAGGACCACGGTGCTACATAAATACAGACATACAACAATGAAATACAAAGACGATTCCAAAAAAGTTGGGACACTGTACAAATTGTGAATAAAAACAGAATGCAATGATGTGGAAGTTTAAAATTTCAATATTTTATTCAGAATACAACATAGATGACATATCAAATGTTTAAACTGAGAAAATTTATCATTTTAAGGGAAAATAAGTTTATTTTAAATTTCATGGCATCAACACATCTCAAAAAAGTTGAGACAAGGCCATGTTTACCACTGTGTGGCATCCCCTCTTCTTTTTATAACAGTCTGCAAACGTCTGGGGACTGAGGAGACAAGTTGCTCAAGATTAGGAATAGGAATGTTGTCCCATTCTTGTCTAATACAGGCTTCTAGTTGCTCAACTGTCTTAGGTCTTCTTTGTCGCATCTTCCTCTTTATGATGCGCCAAATGTTTTCTATGGGTGAAAGATCTGGACTGCAGGCTGGCCATTTCAGTATCCGGATCCTCCTTCTACGCAGCCATGATGTTGTAATTGATGCAGTATGTGGTCTGGCATTGTCATGTTGGAAAATGCAAGGTCTTCCCTGAAAGAGACAACGTCTGGATGGGAGCATATGTTGTTCTAGAACTTGGATATACCTTTCAGCATTGATGGTGCCTTTCCAGATGTGTAAGCTGCCCATGCCACACATACTCATGCAACCCCATACCATCAGAGATGCAGGCTTCTGAACTGAGCGCTGATAACAACTTGGGTTGTCCTTGTCCTCTTTAGTCCAGATGACATGGCATCCCAATTTTCCAAAAAGAAATTTGAATTTTGATTCGTCTGACCACAGAACAGTTTTCCACTTTGCCACAGTCCATTTTAAATAAGCCTTGGCCCAGAGAAAACGCCTGCGCTTCTGGATCATGTTTAGATATGGCTTCTTTTTTGACCTATAGAGTTTTAGCCGGCAACGGCGAATGGCACGGTGGATTGTGTTCACCGACAATGTTTTCTGGAAGTATTCCTGAGCCCATGCTGTGATTTCCATTACAGTAGCATTCCTGTATGTGATGCAGTGCCATCTAAGGGCCCGAAGATCATGGGCATCCAGTATGGTTTTCCGGCCTTGACCCTTACGCACAGAGATTGTTCCAGATTCTCTGAATCTTTGGATAATATTATGCACTGTAGATGATGATAACTTCAAACTCTTTGCAATTTTTCTCTGAGAAACTCCTTTCTGATATTACTCCACTATTTTTCGCCGCAGCATTGGGGGAATTGGGGTCACCATCTCGCTTGGCACATCAACCGGCTGGAGATGCTGGGTGTGTTTCAGGCTCTGAAACACTTTCTCCCAGACCTAAGAGATCACCATGTGTTGGTGCGCACCGACAACACAGCGGTGGTCTCTTATATCAACCACCAAGGAGCTCTGTGGTCGCACCCCCTGTACAGCTTGGCGCACCAGATCCTTGTGTGGTCCCAGGGCAAACTTCTCTCATTAATAGCAATTTACATCCCTGGTCATCTCAATGTGGGAGCAGACATCCTGTCGAGACAGGGGCCGTGGCCCGGGGAATGGATGCTTCACACCGAGATGGTGAAGCAGATCTGGAGAGTGTTTGGCCAGGCTCAGGTGGACCTCTTCGCCACTCAGGAGACAGCGCAATGTCCCCTCTGGTACTCTCTAGTTCATCCAGCTCCACTGGGGCTGGATGCCATGGTACAGACGTAGCCGAGGCTTCATCTGTACGCCTTCGCCCCGATTGCTCTGCTCCCTGGAGTTCTGGAGAGAGTGCGCCAGGACAGGTTCCGGCTGCTGCTAGTAGCCTCCGTTCTGGCCGGGCCGAGTGTGGTTCTCGGACCTGATTTCCCTCCTCGACGGCTCTCCATGGGAGATTCCCGTCAGGAGGGATCTCCTCTTACAGGCAGGAGGCATCCTTGTGCACCCCCGCCCGGAGTTATGGAGGCTGTGGGTGTGGCCCCTGAGGGGGCACGGCTCATAGCTTCCGGTCTCTCAACCGAGGTTGAGACCATCCTCCAATCCAGAGCTCCCTCAATGAGGAAACTGTATGCCCTGAAATGGAGACTCTTCAATTCATGGTGCAGAGATCGTCAGCTCGACCCAGTTAACTGCCCGGTTGGTACAGTGCTGGAGTTCCTGCAGGCTCGACTCTCCGCAGGGTTAACCCACTCCACCTTGAATGTCTTTGTGGTGGCGATTTCGGCCTACCACGCCTCTCTTGGTGGACAGTCAGTGGGTAGACACCCCCTAGTTACACGTTTCCTCCGTGGTGCACTCAGGCTAAGGCCCCCAGTACGGTCCCGGATTCCTCTTTGGGACCTGGCTGTGGTGTTGGATGCTCTCTGTAGGCCTCCCTTCGAGCCTATTGAGGAGATCTTGGATCGCCATCTCACTCTGAAGACTGTGTTTCTTTTCGCGATTTCTTCTCTAAAGAGAGTTGGGGATCTGCAGGCCATGTCAGTGGCCCCTACTCACTTGGACTTTGCGCCCGGCATGGCCAAAGCCTTTTTGTACCCTCGTGCAGGGTACATCCCCAAAATTCCTTCCGTCACGCCACAGCCTGTCGTAATGCAGGCCTTCAGTCCTCCTCCCTTTCGGGAGCCTGACCAGCAAAGGCTTAACTGTATGTGTCCAGTGCGAGCAGAGCTGCCCTGTGGAGAAGGGCGGACCAACAGCTGATTTGCTATGGTCACCCTAAGAGAGGTCTTCCTGCTTCAAAGCAGACCCTCAATCGGTGGATTGTCGTTGCCATTCACATTGCCTACGAGTTCTCTGACCTCCCCTCGCCGATGGGAGTCAAGGCTCATTCCACTAGGAGTGTGGCGGCCTCCTAGGCCTTCCTCGCAGGTGTCCCAATACAGGACATCTGCAACGCTGTGGGATGGTCTACGCCCTTGACCTTTGTCAGGTTCTACGGCCTGGACATGCGGGCCACTCCAGGCTCTTCCGTCCTCTTGCCCTAGATGTGCTCCGCATGGATACACACTGGGCAGGGATTGGTAAGTCTGGCAGCGTGGATATCTCATTCCCCAAAGCGTCTCCAGACGCAGCTTGAGTTCCTGAAGAGGAACGTCTTAGGTTACGTATGTAACCCCAGTTCCTTGAGGGAATGAGACGCTGCGTCTCGAGGCCACACTTCCGGCATCCCTGCCAGCGCTTGCTTCATTCTATAAGCTGATGCTTTTATACCAGCTGGTCATTACGTCACCTCGCCAGTGACGCCTCGCCCATCCTTTGGACAGATTTCACTTGTATTCAGAGCTTGGTTACGCTGAAGGCGTTCCCCAAAGCGTCTCCAGACGCAGCGTCTCGTTCCCTCAAGGAACTGGGGTTACATACGTAACCTAAGACAAATGATTGTCCCTTTTTTGCAATATCATCTAAAAGCCTAGAGGGAGTAGCAGAATCAGAAATTGAGAGCTGAGAGAATCTCAAGGTAAGCAAACATCTCAACATGGCAGTTTCAGAAATGATTTGCCTTGGTTGGAGGAACGTGGATAATGCTGTCATGCTCCCCACTGATTGACAGGACAGGAGGGACCTGAACTTCATCAAATGAAGTGTGCCGCAGCAGCTGGAGTCTGTGCGGTGTTGAAGTCATGGGTCGACTGCTGTTTTTGATTGCTCAGCTGTCATGCTGACTTGTCTGACACCGGGTGGAGAGGTCAGGCTTTG
Organism: Barbus barbus; assembly: GCF_936440315.1. Classification (NCBI taxonomy): domain Eukaryota; kingdom Metazoa; phylum Chordata; class Actinopteri; order Cypriniformes; family Cyprinidae; genus Barbus; species Barbus barbus. The sequence continues at coordinate 23,799,089 of NC_136738.1, forward strand.
ACTTTTCCTCACTACGTGATCTGGATCCAAGAGTTGAGCCCTTATTTTAGCTGGTTAACAATGAGTTTACTGGTGTATCTGGACAGAGATGTCTGGGAGAAACAAGTGAGTAAACCATGTCCTTAACAGGCCGCGTGGTGAGATTCTGTGCAAATGCACAATGTGTAAGTTGTCTTTCTTTGTGCATGCTCTGTTGCACTACTATTTTCAAACTGCTTATTGAACTCTTTATTTTTTTCTTGAAATTTTTAATTTAGGGTCATGATTGTGCATTCAAAGTTTCAAACTGCCCCCTCCCCCCGTTGTTTTCCATGCAATTTGCCAAAAAGCAACAGTTTGAAAAACACCAAAAGTCAGATAAAAACAAAGTTCTTTATTGTCAAATATTGTTAAACACTGAAATTTGAAATACATGAAAACTTATGAAACTAAAGACTCAAAGTGTACATGAATCTGAAACTTGCCTTCACCCTAGGACAATATGCTGTTTCTTCATATTTTTTCACAGCCAACAATCTGTTAAGAGGTTATATATGGTTGTTAGTTTTTTTTGGATCATTAAACTGTTGCAGCAGTGTGAGAAACTCATTTTAACCTCACAGAAATAGAAAACCCTTTATTGTCAAATCTTGTTATACACTGTAATTTGAAATACATTAAATTTTATGAAATTAGAGACTCAAAGTGTACATGAAAGTGAGACTTGCCTTCTGAATCATCCTAGGAAAAGTTGGCGTTTCTTCATCTTGTTTGAGTTTCACAGTCAAAAATCTGTCAAAGGTTGTTTTTAGTAGTTAGTTTTTTGGATCTCAATTACTAAACTACTGAAGCACTAAAAAGTGTGAGAAAACTATTTTAACCTCACACAGGTATATATGTGTATATAATATAAATTATATATTTTTTTTTACATGACTGCAATGCACACAATAGAGGGTTTCTATTTTTACATTAATTTTTAGTATTTTTCATAATGTTGATTTTGACCTATTACACAGATGTTTTATCCAGTTTTGGAACACAACATGATGGCTAAAGGTATAGTTCAGTACTTAAAATAACCTGTATCACTCACAAAAAAAAGAAAAAAAGAGAAACTATTTTTGTGTGTGTATTGTTTTGGACAACATTGACTTTCATTGCACTCAGTGTGTTTCAATCCTTTGTGTGTTTTTGAGTTTACATTAACATGAGGGTGAGTAGGCCTATAACAGATTTTTGGGTGTCCTTTTGAGAATTTAAACATCAAGATCTTTGAAAGTATGCACCAGAGTAATTCAGTAATTCGAAGGAAATAAGACTATTTTAGAATGAGCCATTGCTTTTACAGAGTGTTGTGCATTAATCATGTCTACCTAGTTTCTTTACATAAAACATCTGCAGCCTAGAAACATATTTGAATTGGCCATTTCGATTGCCTGCAATTGAATGCAGCATTAGTGCACCGTAAGTTTTCTGAAGGTCTTCTTGTTTTGTCTTCTGCCAAGGAGCCTAATGCATCCTGCAGGGATGTTTTCAGAAGGGATCTTGCAGCGTAGGGAAAAAATATTTTTCCCTGTGAATATGTGTCTCTGAGAAGTGTACTGAAGTGGATAATTTGCAGTAACTGTCAAAGCACAGTCTCACTGTGGATACTCTGTAAGATATTACAAGCTGAGGGCCAAGAAACAATCCTCTCCTTTTTTAGGATGCAGTTTGTCGAGCAGTAGCACTGTTCAAGTTAACTTTTCGAGAACAGGAACTTCTCTCTTTCTGAGATGTTCCACTTAAACAGTCTTTCATGTGGCTCATGCGACATTCAAAGCCAGGCTCTCTCCTTTCCCACCGGATAGCCCTAAACAGGCCTTGTCACAATAGCTTGTCACTAGGTGCCAGAATCTGACTGAATGATTTAGCACATCCTGCCTGTCAGGTCCATTATATCTAATAGAGAAGCTGATGCATAGATTTCGTCTGACAGTGTGGCTGTAATCAAAATGCCTTTGTATGATTTGGGCACCTCTTTGCTCCTGGGTACGGCAGCCAGCGGATGCCCTGGGGGACCCTTTGCAGATAGCGCCGCAAAACATTAATTTTCAAATCTGCCGAACGCAAGCGGTGGCCCCCGGCATTGTTTTCCCCAGGAGCCCAGGCGCTTCATTATAAAAAAAAGGTCCTCTCTCACCATCCTCCACAGTATTTTGACCTAATGACTTTTCTGAAGATTCAGTGAGGGATTAAAGCTCATCCTTATTTCTCCCTTTCAGCAGACTTTCACAGCCCACGACTATTACATTTATTTTGGCTGGCGAACAGCATCACTACCATTTGCAATGTTCCTCATTGATTAGACCTCTACGGCGGTGGCAACGCTTTTCGCAGAGGCTTAAGAAAATGAAAAGAACATGTAATCCTTTCTGGTTTTAGTGTCTGAACTGGTGCGGAATAGAAATGAACGTTAAACTCGGTATAGGCAGATTGCTAATAAACATTCAAGTAGCAGAAGCGATGTTCAACATGAGGATGCATTAATATGTATTAAGTGTGCTCCCAGTCAAATATTCTCTTATAAGAAAAATTTTGTGATAGAATGTCATGGTATCATTAGTATTATTTGAATCATCTATCAAAGTGAATAACATATTGAGGTTGCTATTTGTTCAATGCTTGTTGAGTGTGAACGCCAGAATGGGGAGCCATTAATAAAAGCCTGTCATATTGTTGCTACAAATCATTTGCAGTAGCCTAGTAGAGCGGGTTGGGGAGGGTGGGAAGGTAATTTTTGAGACATTGTGGAAAGGGAAGAATAATTGAAATCTGGAATGCGATATGAACAAGTTACCCTCGCTCTATATAACCATTACAACATGATTCAGTGAATGTATTCACAACTGTAATACCCTTGCTAAGCCATGCGTGCTAACTGGCTGACAAGCCAAAAAAATGTCCTCGTAGTAGCTGTGATTGATACGGCCTGAATTGAGACGCCTCTATCGCTCATTAAGAACATAGAAGAATAAGGGCGATCACATTAACTGACTGATAAAACAACAGCATGTGTGGTGTTTGTACTGTAGGGGCCGTGAAAGTGAGATGATATCCTCATGGCCATTGATTGGCTGATGTAATAGGAAGGGTTTCATCTGGGGACTGTGGAGAGTCAAATTACCAAGCCGACATGCAATAGTTCCCTTGGCTTGATTTAAATGCGTTAAATGGATGTATGTTACAGCTGCACAATGATGACAAAAAAGCATAATGTTTAATCATTTTGCTTGATAATGATTGTTTATTCCAAATAATACAATTTACATTATAATTTCTGATATTTTTTTGGTGGCCAGACTTACTTGTTTGTTTTTATTGAAAGCTGATGTAACACCAACATGTAATTTTTGTCATACCCTTCTGTCTATAAAACATATTGTGTTGGAATTGTCTGCTTTAAATGCCAGTAGGCAATGTTTTTACTCTGAAAGTTCTCTAATGGATGTTTTTAAAAATCTCTTACTTTTTTTTTTTTTTATCAAATATTGAACGGATGAAATGTTTGTTATATTTATGTGAGTTGATATGAAAATGGCCAACGATTCTGGTTTGGCAATAAAAATAAACAAATAAATAAACATTTTGCATTGGCAGCTGTATGCAATATTCTTTTTTTTTTGTAGGTTGTACATCCAAAACAAGCTGAGAACTGTTCCTTGATTACTGCTTTTCCTCAGTAAATCAAATGTAAAAGTAAACTTAGACCCTCTTAGAAGCTTAAAAATCAAAACTGCTATTCAACTTTAAATAAATTATTCACAGAAAATGAGAAACAAGACAATGCTCTTATAATTAATGAAGCTGCCACTGTAAGTTTACACTGTTTCATGTGACTGTTTGAGGCCCACTGTTTAAGGCCTGCTGTTCAAATGCTCCCATTATAATCAACAAAGCTTTACAAAATCTGTACTGCACAATAATCTTGTTATAAAAAGGCTAACATGACATGCCTCAATTTAAAGTATTAAAGAGTGTGATGTAAGATCCAAGTAGCAACATTTTTAGTATTTGACAAATGTGTCATGAAAGAACTTTAAGAAATTTACAGTAATATTCGGTAATGCAAACTATTTGTTTTTTTTTTTTTTTTTTTTTTTATTTAGCCGAATTTTGTCATTTTGTCAAATATTCATTTTGAATTGAAAATAGCTAATATCATTTATATTATTCATGTAATGTTAATTCGTAATTGAATGTGAGAGAACTTTAACAGAGCCATTTACAGAGCCCCCTCCCCCCAATAACATCTTCTTTTTTTTTGTCCACTTTTTTGTTCAAGACATGGTTACAGCCTTAAGAGAATGATGCAACATCTAGAAAATTAAAAGTGTGATTTCTTCAGCATTATTATTATTATTTTTTTGTGGGCCAACACTAACAGAAGTGAAACACACTTTGCCTGTTTGGAGCAGTCGCCATTACTGATACTCATTAAAATTATTCTATACGCTTCTGATTGGATGCACAAAATACAGGTAGCCTACACACACTTAACTGCTGAAAAAAAATGCATCGTAAATGAGAGACGAGAGCCTACAGGGGCCTGGCAATGCTATATTATATTGATATCAGGTTCACTGTGCAAGAATATTGCAATTCTTTGTTTAGAGTTATAATTATTTAAAACTGTGATAAATTGTGATCTTTCACTTATTTATTTAAGTTTCATCAGCATTGGACTTGACTCATCAATCTTTTTTCCCCTGAAATATTATTGTGAAAAATTGAGTATAAATATTGATTTGGGTAAGAATATCAATACAGTATCATGATGTAAAATATTGCAATACTTGGTAATATTTTTTTCAGCAGCTGTAATCATAATTTCTATTATATTTTTGATTATTTGTGCAGCCCTATTATTTTTTTAAAGTAGTGAAATACACCACACCTGAATACCAAACCACTACTAGAAAATAACAAGGATACACATGGCAGTGAAAATCCATGTTTTTGGATTAGTAAAATTCTTGGATGGAGGAAAGGCATAAAGGATCATACGTTGCACATTTTAAAACCGGTGCTTTCATATTCATTGACATCATTTCAAAAACAGACCATGTGCCATTTTCCTCTGGCAGTTTGGTGTAGCGCCATAAAGCACTAGATGATCCCGGGGTTTAGTAATTTCTTGTGGCATGAGATAAATGGTTTATAATTAGCTAACGGTAGTAATGATAGACAGCCATCTGATTTATGCTGCGTCCTTCCTTTACGACTCTTGGTAACATACAGGTTCACTCACTTCTTCTGCTGGAGATCATTTTCTTGAGGAAAAAATGGGAGATTTCCAATGCAAACCTGTTTTGAATATGTGCATAAGTCTGCACAATGATATATAGGGTTCACCTGATGTGATTGGAGACCTGGAACATGGCCAATTTATACTGAATACCAAGTATGCTTTTATTATGCATAAGCTGTACGATAAAGTGCAATGTGTGCTTAAGTAGAACAGTGAACCTTAAAGGACTGGTGAGGAGACTGATCGCTGTCACTGATATGAGGAAAGGCTATAATACAGGTAATCAACCTCTGACCACCAACATGCAGAGGAAAGCAATTTAGAAATGTATAGATGACATTAAAATCTCCTGCCAATCACAGCACTCAAGCACCTTTAATTAAACGAGGAATCTGAGTTATAATAAGCCAATGCCCTTCGGGAAATGCAGCAGCACAGATTTCATTTTACAGACCGTTTTATTTGGCGACGGCACTTCAGCCGCCCTCTCTTTTGCTACCTGATCACAGACACTGATCATTTCTCCCAGTGCGAAAATTGAATTTTCACCTTTTTATATTAGCCCAGCTTTATCTAGTATGATTACAAAAAGAGAAGCTTCCTTTATATGCCACTCTGGATTAATTTGATTTGCCTGCTTTTCTGTAGCATACGTAACTTTCAAGATCCTTTGCAGTTGTCACCTAATTGAAATTTCCCCTCCGCTCTGATCTACAGATTTATTCCATTTGCATCAAATTCTGCAATAGTCATTTGAGCAGAGAGGCATGAACTGAACTGCAGTTTATAAGATTTTAAATCAGCGATTTTATTTCTGCGCCTGGCATTCTTGTACATATCTTACAAGGGTTCTCAATAAGAATATTATGAGGGCCTTTTATAGATTTTTATGTGCTTTTCTACTGTGGTGCACTGAATTGAAAGTTTTGTCATTGCATGCACTGTGACAGGATTAAAAGCACAATAAAATGGCACAATTGTGGAATTTGCAAGTCTGATAGGTTCTAGACAGTCCTCCCTTTGTGAATGTATCTGCCCAGTTAATGATTTAACACATTGATCAGAATCAGAATCAGAATGAGCTTTATTGGCCAAGTATGTTTACACATACAAGGAATTTGTTGTAGTGACAGAAGCTCCACAGTGCAACAGAAAGACAGTAACAGGACAGGACACAGGTAATAAAACAAAATAACAAGAAATAGCCAATAACCAGTGTACAAAGCATCAAAAATACCCTAATAGTCTCTTAAAATAGTCTGATACCCCTAGTAGTCTCTTAAAAATGTAACTAGCATCAGCAGGGTTCAGTGTTTTCCCGTAATATTTCGAAGGTAACAAGAATTGCACTGTTTGTTAAGCACCAGTCTAATGATTTACTTCCAAGCAGCAATTAGTCCATACTAGAAATCATAATTGTTTTTTGAGGCTGTTGATCCATCTTTGTCCATTCAGCAAAAGAACAAGATGTTACAGAGTGACTGCATAAAAGCACAGGATTCGAGACAGGAGAATTGAAATTGTGCATTTGTATGCTCTGACACAGCAAGCAAGACGATGCATAATATGTGGGCTTTGTTAATGTGATTTTGTGAGGCAGAGCATATTGTGCTTAACATGTCTACCGTAGGGATGTGCAAACCTGCACATCTTCGAAATTAGCTAGTCGGTGGGTTGCTTGAATGACTGGTTGGCTAAATGTTCTTAAGGAGGCCTGTTTCCTAGGTGGCCTTTAAGTAAGATGTAATCTTGCGTTTTAAAACAGTCAGACATAGTGCAAGGCAATGGAGCACAGGGATTTCGAGATACATTTTTAAAATGCATTTAAATTGCAATTTCATTATGTTACAGTAGATGATTTACCAATGCCTGATTCCTTTTTTGTCTGGCCCTTAAAGGGATAGATAAGTCAAAAATTCAAATTTTATTTACCCACATTCATGTCATTTCAAACCTGAATGACTTTTTTTTTTTTTTTTTTTTTTTTGCAGAATTTAAAAGAAAATCTGAAGACTGTTTTTGTCAATACAATGAAAGCTAATGGGGTCCAAAACCAAATTGGTCTCCACTGAGTTTCATTGGATGGAAAAAAAAGACAAAATAGGAAAAAAAATAAAATAAATAAAAATGGACCGCATCATTTGGGGGAAAATTGAGTTGACATTTTTATTTAATTACATTTTTTTCCTATTTTGTCAGACCTTGGCTGCTGGTTTCACTGGTTTACGTTTGGGAAATTACTATTGGCGAGCTTTAACTAGAGGCAAAAAACTCCCTTAAGACAGAAGCGCTGAAGCTTAGTGGCACATTTCAATCAGAAAGAAACAGCAGGGGATACGTCTTCCACGGGTGGAATCTTTAGTTCTGCTCAATATGGCCAAAAGCGATAGAAACGAGACTGAAAACAACAAGCAGAAACATTAACATTCTGACTGTATTTTGTCTGAGTACAGGTTCAGACATTTCATGTAACTGATGTAATTTTGTATATGCTGCTAGTGCCTCAAATGGAAATGATGAGTCTGTGATCTTTTTCACCTGCTCTCTCCATGTTTTTAACTCATTCAGCATCAGGGCTTATTTTACAGGATTCATACCTGTCCAAGCCATGTTGGCTTTTCCTTTATTCTCTCTGGAACAGGCCACCTATCGGACGTGTCGGCGGTAGAAATGTCATGTATTTTAGTTGTTAAAGAGCTGGAGTGAAATTACATGCACTGCTTTGACTTTAAAGGCTCTTTGACAAGCCCCAGACCAGAGCGGTCATTGCCTGAAGGCAGCCCTTGGAGCAGACCCATAAAACCTAGATATAGATGTTTCCAGGGAGGGACTTTATACCTCTTTGACCATTTAGCTTTTGGAGAAAGCCACTGGAAAACCTTAAACCTGTTACGATGATGTTCTCAGGCTGACATTTGATTTAGGATCTCTACTTTATGTGAACATCGTTCGGCAAAGGTTTGGGTTATAGTACCATTGAAAAATACACAGGGCTGGTGTTGGGCAAGTGGAAAAAATAATTTGCAATGGTTTTATGTACCTTTCTTGTTTATTATGTACTGTACACCTTTTTTATTCTAACATTCATCAGATTTTTGTTGGATTTGTTGTTGAAAGCAATACTTTTATTAAGAAAATATACAGAAAATTTTAATTGTAAAGTAATTGTAAAGTAAAATTATTTCCTCCACAGAAAAAAATATAAACAAAAATGTATATATAATACAAATAGAGTGCTTTTAAACTTTTATATTAAGCTAAGAGTCTTGAAAAAAAAAAAATCTTTGCCATCACATGATTAAATAATTTCAAATAATGTTATGTAATAATGTTATATTTAATTTTATATAATAATATTTCACAAAATTATAGTTTTTACTGTTTTTTATTCAAATAAATACAGCCTTGGTGAGCATACAAAATGAGATAAAATTTGAAATGAGATGTATTAGGATATATTTACATTTACATTTAGACATTTAGCACACTCTTTATCCAATGCAACTTACAAATGAGGACAATAGAAGCAATGAAAACCAACAAAAGAGAATAATAAGTGCTGTGACAAGTCTCGGTATACGTATAAAAAATCCTGGGTTAAATACAACCCAGCATTTTTTTTCAGGTTTTTTTTTTTAGTAAATAAAAAGAAAAAAAGTAGATAGAATAAAAATAAAAAAAAAGAATAGGGTACACTAGTGATCTTTTACTAGAGGGTACATAATTTTTTTGTATTAGTCATGAAAAAATCCTGAAATTGTATTCACTTAAAGAAACAGTTCAAAACAGTCTTTAAACCATTGGTCTCAAACTCAGTTCCTGGAGGGCTACAGCTCTGCACAGTTTAGCTCCAACCCTAATCAAACACACCTGATCCAGCTAATCAAGCTCTTCAGCAGGTGTGATTTGGAGCTGGTTGGAGCTAAACTGTGCAGAGCTGCGGCCCGCCAGGAATTGAGTTTGAGACCAATGCTTTAAACAATCTTTTAAGCAGTTTTTTTTCTGTCCAATGACAGTCAAGTTGCTGTCAAGCTTCCAAAAAAGAGCCAAAAACATGAAGTCATCATAACATTAGTATGTGCACTATTTTCCAAGTCTCTTACTATATAGCTTTATTTGTGACCAAAACAGACCAGAATGTCTCTTTTTAGTGATGTAATAAGATTTAGGCTATAGATATAGTTAAGACTTATAATACAGCGCACAAGTCATAGACTGTTTTCATGGTTATTTTTATGTTGTTTTCAGTCCTATGGGGAGCTTTGCAATCCATGGTCACTTTGAACTGTTCAACACTATTTTGTGTTCCACAGTAAAAATAACAGCGTAGTGATTTAGCGTGACATTTTTGGGTGAACTACTCTTTTAACATTGTTACAAGACAACATATTTTCTCCTTTCTGTTCCTTCTCACTAATTCAATCAAATCCTACTTTGGCATCAGGGTGTGTTTTTCAGGATGCCGGCCACTGTGGCAGGCAGGTTTGGCTGAAGATGCTCCTGTGTGATCAGATTTCCAGATACTTGGGTAATGTTGTCCAAACTCCTCTAATGAGAGAGCAGCTCTGGGCTCAACAGTACATGCCAATGCACCGAGCCAAATCACGGGGTGTGAAACAGGATGTTTGCAATTGCACAATGCCAATTTACTGCTTTAGTGTGGCAGTTATCAATGGCACTACAGCAGTCGTCAAAGGCACTTTCCAGTTATAAAAATCACCACGGAATTGTTCAGTCGATTTGTGCTCATGTCAGTTTGTTGCAGGTCAGGCATGTCAAATAGGTATTATGTTGTGCAATGGCGAGTTCTAGATTATTGGCATGTGTACAGTATTTAATGTATGCTTTTCTCCTGAGCACACTGCTTTACATGGTTTGATCAGTGAGGTTGATATTTTTTCTATCTTTTTTTTTTTAAGTTTTAATTGGCGTACCAACAACATGGTGTGCATTAGCTGTCAGACAGCTGGCACAGTAAAAAACTCTTTGGAGATGTTTGGTCTTTAAATTCATCCCTTTTAAAGCACCAATGCTACAGGCATATAGAGTGCAGATTTGATTTGTTTTCTGTACATTGTGTTTCAAGATCGCATTCTAGCAACCCTCTGACTAGTAGTTTTTTCTAAATATATGTAGCCTACTTTTGCATATCCCTAATTTTTAGATTTTAGAATTTTACAAGACTTGGACCTCCTGGAGACAAAATGCTTTCAAATGTTTACAAAAATGAGCTCCTTAGCTTTGCTGTTTGTATAAATAATAGTGGCGGTATTGCTATTGACAAAGCCATTAGCCATTACAGTATTTTAATGTGCTAAAGTCAATTTTATATGTAATTACAGTCTTTCAACAGCTGCAAAAAAGCTTATGTAAAAGCTTTTGTTGAGCTCTATGTATTCACAGTACGGTTCAAAATTCTGAGACCACTGATAATGCTTTTTTTTATTTTAATAATTTATTAAAAATGGTTTCATTGCATATTACGTTGTTAGCATAACAAAGAACCGCAGAATTAAAAAAAAAAACTCCTTTTTCTCAACAAGGTCAAGAACATGCATTTAGAAAATATTTTGAGTTTCTATTTCATGCTTAAAATCATCCATTTATTTTAAAATCACAATGTCATGCATCCCCAAAAATTCTTGATTTATTCATTAAATAATGCTCATTTGTCTTTAATTTCTTTCTTTTAAATGTTTCATAATAAAATTTACTTAATTTATTTATTGTGAATCTTAGGTTTTCAGTACTCTCTGATCTCACCATGTATATATTTATTATTTAGAGAGAAAGCCAACCTGGTCTCATGGCAGAAACGTACCTGGGGGAACTTTTTAGCGAGACCGTTTTTACGTACCTTACTGCACGTTTTGCTGCAGTTTCAAAGAGTAATGTCCACTGAGTGGTGCTAAAACACAGGTTCAATGTGTAAACCCTGGCATGGTTTTATTACATAGATATAGGTATGTATTGCTGTTTTTATTACGTTGCTTCAGGTACATATTGCGGCGGTTCAGAATTCAAATATCCGGGGACCTTCGCTTAAAAGTAATGCTCTATCGGGTTAGAAATATGCCCTACACCAAACCCAACCCTAAACCTACCCGATAGTGTTGACAAATGCAAAACTGATATAAAAACGCATTTGCTGATGCAACCATGCTATTTGAAGTTCCTTATATGCAGATTTGAACTGTTTTGTCGAACTGTAGTTATACGGGATTCGAAACGGAGCTCCTCACCTCTCAAGTATGTCTCTGTGAGCTACCAAACAAACCTACCGTCTATGAAAACCTATAGATATGAAGCTCAATATGTGTGATGCTAACTTTCAAAAGTATCAGTTTTAAAATCTCCCAGCATATTAATGTTGTTTTGAAGACATAACATGATATTTTTCAAGTAATTGTGCGAAAATTACTCTTTATTAAAGGAACACTCCACTTTAAAAAAAAAAAAAAGGCTCATTTTACAACTCCCCTAGAGTTAAACAGTTGAGTTTTACCGTTTTTGAATCCATTCACTCGATCTCTGTGTCTGGCGGTAGCACTTTTAGCTTAGCTTAGCATAGATCATTGGTAATTTTTGAGCGAGATGCTAATGGTCTAATCCGATTCAAAGAGTTTTGATAATTAGGTGACCATGGGTGCAGCAGGCGCAATGATATTATGCAGCGCCTGAAAGTACCCAACTATATCATAACTAGTTACTTTAAGGCACTGCGTAATATCATTGTGCCTGCTGCACCCACGGTACAGCAACAAAGTTCCTTGATTATTATGCCGGAATGAGAGTATAGTTCATAGCCATATCATCCTAGAAAATCGCAACTTTTAATTTTCCGTTGGTCTTAGTACATGATGTAACTACAGAAGAGTCAAGCTTTAAATAGGAAAATTATCGAAACTCTTTGGTCATTTTTGAGCGAGATGCTAATGGTCTAATCCGATCAATGATCTATGCTAAGCTGCGCTAAAAGGGCTACCGGCAGACCCGGAGATCGGCTGAATGGATTCAAAAACAGTAAAACTCAACTGTTTAACTCCAGGGGAGCTGTAAAATGAGCCTTTTTTTTTTTTAAAGTGGAGTGTTGCTTTAATCGAAACTCTGTAAATTTGGGGGAAAAGGTATAAAAGGCATCAGAGTTTTACTGCCTCTAGTGTATTTTGGAAAATGCAGTGATATGTACTTATTGGTAATTTACGTATTTCGCATCTCGCTAAAAAGTGCCCCCAGGTACGTTTATGCCATGAGACCAGGTAGGAGAAAGCAGAGCAGGGAACAAAACAGTTGTTGAGGTTGGTGCTGATTTAAAGGAAGTGATACACAAATTCAATTTAAATTTTTATGCTGAGCATGGTATTAAATAACTATACGCATTAAGCACCAGCATTGTATGGGAGAAATCACAGGTGATTTTTCTAGTCTTTACTCATTTATTTATGGTGCTGTATTGCAGCATAAGCAGTATGTATCTCTGGGATCATCAGTCAGTTGGGTTTGGCTCATTGGAATCGTGGGAATCAGCAGACTGTTCCAGGCTCAACGTGAAACTCTGCCGCTCGACATTAACACAACATCACAAACCTAACAAGCTCCCATCAATCACTGCAGGGATAAAATATTATTTTGAGCACCTGACTTGTACGAGTGTCTCCAGATTTATTTTTATTTTTCAGATTATTTTTTAAAAGTTTTTATTAATTCATTAATATTTAAAAATAATACAAATAGAAATCAGTTTTTGAAAATATCATTAATATTTCAGAATATTACCCGGATGTTTATTCAAATAAATGCAAAATTGTTGAGCCTAAGGGACTTCTTACACAGAATTTTAAAACAGTATTTATTAGACTTTTTAATGGTAGATGATGAAATTTAATTGATTGCAATTTATTGATTTTATTTATATTCACTGCATTTATTTAAAAGCATTTACAGTCATTTAAAGTGTTCTGTGTAGACATTTGGATAGAAATCATTCTATATTATTATTCTATTCTTTACTCTTTTTTTCAATTTGTACTTTTTTACTGTATATTTTCTTTATAAATTTTTTTTTTCTTTTCTGTAAAGCACTTTGAATTACCACTGAGTATAGAATGTGCTATATAAATAGACATACCTTGCCTAGAAAGTCATAAAGCCAAAAGTTGAAAACAAATCTGTACCTGTCTCTCTTACTCTGTGACCCGAGAAGGTTGTGATTTCTACAATTTATGGAGAGATTCAGCTAATCACAGTCGTCTCTTCCTCACCGCCTACTCTCCAAAAAATAACTCCTACACACACACACATTCTCATATTATATTAAAAGAAAATCCGTTCTTGCACTTTTGAAAGACAAATTCATTATGTGGAACAGACAAATAATTGAGGGCGGCTGTAATGAGCTTGTTTGAGTCTATTGTTGTAGATCTTCAGTGTCCACAAATGGAAGCTCAGTGTAGTGAGTCTAATGGCATATTGCTTTTTGATGGGACCACTAAGCCTCTTAATGAGGTTCAGATGCCATGCTCTACATGTAGCGTACGGTTCTGCTCAAGGTAACATATTGTCCCCCTCTTTTGACCAAACTCATTCATTTAGAGCTTCGAACTATGTCTAAATATAAGGCTGAAATGCTGACAAATGGCACAGTTACCTATTATCCCTCTGCTGTACATGTTGTGTGGTTCTGACAACCGGTAATTGAATGATTTGATTGCACAGATTTGGGTATGAACTACCACTCGCTACCACTAGGCCGCTGTTGGAGCTACGATGAGCTGGAAAGCAGACCGCAGACATGGCGGTGGCCTCCCTAACGCCAGGTGTCTCAGTGCATGACCTTATTCCCTGTGACATTCTCCACCATTAATCTTTCGACATGGAGTGATGGAGTACCTTTCCAAGTCACAATGTAGCTGTGTCACACTGTTTTATGTGTTTCTGATGGGTCGCTCGACCTAGTTGCGAGTCACTTTGCTCAGCCATGTGGTGGCTGTAATTTAATCAGCTCTACCTGAAGGATCACTGCCTCAGAAGTTTGTTTTTTGTTGAAAGCCATTCACGTTGTACGTGTGGCATTGTACTTTTTTTGATCATATCAAACCGAGAGTCAATTTGCATGCAAATTGCCTTTGGCTAAGTATGACTCATTGACGTTTCTTTCAGTGACTCATGAAGCAGCCCTGATCGGTTTTAGAATTTGTAACTCTTTTCATATATTGTAATTCAGTTGTGCTCGATTACTCTGTGACAATGGATGATGAAGAACAGCTACAAAGTAAATAATTAGTAAGCAAACATTCAGTGAAATGAAATCAAATGTTTATTCTTCATGGTGGAATGCTGTTAAAAGGATAGTTCACCTAAAATGCATTTTGTTTCTTGTTTATTTTCATGTCATACTAAACTTGAATGATTTTCTTTCTTCCATGGAGCATACAAACTTGAAAGCCTGATGCTTTTTTCCCCCGAATCTGTAAAATGAAAATGTATGGTTTTCAACATGATGCACTAAATGACTTTGATATTGTTTGATTTCTAAAGCTGTACAATAGCATTTTGTGCCAAAGAAACTGAAATTTAAGTCATTATTCACTGATAATGTTCCCCTCCAGTGAGCTGTTAACCACTTGCAACCTGATCATAGAGTCAATGAGTTAAATTGAAGAAGTGGATCAGTGTAATTCATGAACGAATCATTAAGACATGTTTGGTGAACTAGATAAACCAGATAATTTGAAAAAGTCTGACGCAGAAGAATCATAAATTCACAAATCAGACATTACTTCTTTGCTGTCACAGCAATATGATAAATTGAAAACAGCAAATTTAAATTATAATTATTTTGATCAAATAAATATAGCCTTGGTTAATATAATAGACCCCAAACATTTGAACTGTATTGTGTATATATATATAATGGATAAGTATGGATTAAATTTATACTTTTGTTGTCTATGGAAGAAAGTAAGTCATACAGGTTTGAAACAACATGACTGAGTAAATTATGATACAGAATTGTATTTTTCTGTGAGCTAATCCTTTAACAATTTATTGTGTTGTCTTTGTGCCATTTGACAGGTAGCACAAAACCCTAAAGCAGAGCAGACAGATATTACAGCAGTGACCCTGTCCTTTTATCAGCCTCGCTGTACCATAGCCTTTAATAAGACTTTATAGATCGTAGTGATGGGCAGGTGTGTGGATGGAGTTTATGGAACCACTGATGAACAATATCGGCCGACTCTCATCCTTTTATCACTGCGGGCCCATACTAAATGAATGCTTTTCTCTCTGTTCAGTAGGCATTATAGCCCGAGGCTTCCCACAAACACTGCTGTGATTCTTGGTGATATGTTTTCATGATGAATTGTAGAGCGGCCGCATCTAGGAGAACGCTGTTTGTCCCAGTGTCAAAGATGTGCCTCTGCTTGGAACATTTATTTTTGTGAGGACAGCTGTTGCAGCGGGTCCCCTACAGCACTCTGCGGTGCCAACCACCTTGGCATCCCTTAAAAAATGATGTAGATAAAAGGGCTGCATTTGAGGCCATGTCTCAGAGCACACAACATATTGTCAGCCCTGAATAAACAAAAAAGAGCTTCACGGCTCAGAATAGATCACAACAAGCTGTGTTTTTATTGCTGCCCGTCTGCTGTAATTTTTAGTGATACAATCAAGTAATCCTTCTGTAAACATTGTTTTATTTTAAATTTAATTACTTTAAGACATCAAGAGAGTGAGTCGTATTTGAACTTGTGGCCACATTTGTTTTTTGCTTCTGTAAACACAAAGATTTGCTGCTTCTTTTTTTTCCTAGTTAAATTTCAAAGATGATGAGTCTATGAACTCCATGTCAAAATCATTTAGAGCAATTTTCTATTTTCTTGCGAATTACTTCAGTGCACAAAGAAATTGGTTTTACCTTTAGCTGTCCTGAATTTTCCTCGACATTTTCTACGAATATAATTCAATTGGTGTTCATGTAACTATTATCCAACATAAAATGAACATAGAATGAAAAGTATCTTATTTTGAATAATTTAAATAAATTTAAGCTTCAGCATTAAAAAGCTTCATCAGCATTTTTATTTTATATTTTTTCTGGGTTTTGAGACAGTTCATTTTAATTACACCTTTTCAATATCGTTCAAACGTTTAGGGTAAGTAAGATTGCTTTATGGAAATTATCACTATTACTCAGCAAGTCTGCATTAAACTGATTGAAAGTGATAATAACATTGAACGAACACATAAGATACAAAAGAATGTAAGAATACATGTTTTGTAAGCATCAAATAAGCATAAGATTTAGGAAGGATCAATGGCAAAAATGTGGCTTTGAATAAATTTCTTTTTAAAATACATATAATAGAATTTCAGAATTCTGAGAAAGTTGTAATAATATTTCACTGTTACTATTTTTACTGTATTTTTGATCAAATAACTACTTTGGTGAGTATAAGAGACTTCAATAATGAAACAGCACATAATATTTCCAGTATGTTTTTTTTTTTTTTGGGTTAAATAAAGAACGATTTTGGCCAGACTTTTAACATTGCCCTAGGCATTTCCATTCATGACCAGTCATCTCCATCACATAAGAATTAGCAAATGAACCCTCTGTGTATGCAGAGTTTCTTTTGACATTAGCTTCTTATTAACCTCATTCCAGATTTCTCTCTGAGCCACCAAGGTTTCTGTACCCAAAGGCATTTGCTGTCAGAGCGCAGGAAGGGCTTGCTGGTGACCCTCATCATTTGAGTGGCTATATTGACAGGCAGAAGGGAGGTTAGAAAGCAAAGCTGTAGTATTACTCCCCTTGCGCTTCAATTTCTCATCTAGGCCTTTGAAATGATACTGTGGCACCCATGAGCCAGAAACTGAATTAATAATGAACAGTCAAGAGACACCCAATGTCCAATTCAGCCAGATATCACCTTGGAGTGACTTTGCTCAGGTATTGAATCCCGATGGGGGAAGATATTTGCAGCAAGGTTTCCTCCTTTAACCCAGCAAAGAGATGAATATGCTTTTTCTCTCTGCCGTTGGCCTTGGCAACCAGGATTTGGAGCTCTCGCATCATTGTCACAGGGCATAAGCTTCAGTGCAGGGAGTGAGTGCTGTGTGATTTTCAGGGTAATTAAACCCATGTCCACCTGCAGTGTTGTTTCCTTTACTTGTGAAAAGGGAAGCGCTCGCTGTGCCTCAGGGTGGCTTGTTTTTCTTCCCTTTGTTTCACCACTGTAATCTCCACTGAGAGCAGCTCCAATTTTACTGGGCTGGCATCAAGAAATGAGATTGTTCTGCATTTCCTATTGTGCAAACTGATAAATTATGCATCAGTCAAACAGCATTTAGAGCCGTTGATCAATACATGCCACTGTTTCTATATGACGAATCTCGGGAACGATGCCTTGTCATTCTGTCAAACATCTTTAGCCTGATTTGAAGCACGATGGATTTTGACCCTGAGAGGAACGTGGAAGAAAGTTGAGGCAGACAGACATACATTTCATTACAGGTTTCAATTGCTTTGCTCACGATTCCACAGAGCTGAGAAGCCATTTCCATTTGCGGTCTCATTTTTTATGCATGGCATAAAAAGTATTTATATAGTGTAAGTGATGACTTTTTGAGGACATTTTTTTGCTGTGCCACTGGTTTTAATTATGCTCCAACAGCAAAATACAGGATGGTAACCTGAACTTCAGATATATCCAAATATTTTGGAATTGCAGCTTGGATACCTGTTTGAATTGGATACCGTTTCAAACATCTGTGGTTTCCCTTAATATCATTTATCCACTATGTTCAGCACTTTGTTTTTTGATTCCAGCTGAGTCTAGTGGATGTGGAATTAAATACCACAGAGAATGTCTGCGGTCTCAAGGTGGAAGCGGCCCTAACCAAGGAGGTCTATAATACCTGAAGAAAACTATCCATTAGCATTCTCATTCATCTCAGTGGTAGTGGCTTGGCTTGTAAAAGCCCCTACAGAAGTTTGAATTTTGAACCGTTTTATTTTAGTATCCTTCATGTATTATTATATTACTTTTTAATATTCTGAATTAGCTGGTTTTTATTTTATGTATTTTAAAGTTAATTCAAGACACATTTGTATGTTTTCAGTTTTTAATTTTGTTTTATGTTTCAGTAATTTTAGCCTTTTAACATAATAAAATTTTTAAATTGATACAGATCTTTTCAGCTAGCAACTGAAATAATATAAACTTTTCATCTGATATTATATTATCTGTTTTATTTTATTTTTCTTCTGTGTAAATACTAGGGGTGCAACGGACCAGACCCTACGGTTCGGCACACATGTGATTTGTGGGTTAACTGTTAAGTTTAACCATCATAGAGTGAAAGTTTATTATATGCACGTGTTTTGTCTTGCTAATTTACCCATTCAAACAATTTTAAACCATTCAAGCAAAAGAGAACATGCACACTGTTTTTTATCGCTGCCGCACACACCCGAAGCTGAAGTGAGCAAACGCAGAGAGAGAGAGAGGCGCGATTCACACAGATTGATTCCTCTTTCGCTTCTCTTTGAACGGAAACATACACACAAAGTTATGTTAAAATACCCGTTTTGACAAGTATTCTGGTAAACACAGTAGGTTATGTCTTAAGTGAACCAAAACAGCTGAGAAAGAAACTGGATGTGTGTCAGTATTAGGTACGTGCCTTTGGTCTTAAAGAGACAACAGCCCATATACCTGCAGTGAAGAGCACTACTGTGTTATTTTACAATTATTACATTTCTGCACCTGAATACTAGTGTTACTGAATTTATTAGTAACTTTATGTTGTATTCATCCATGCTTGTAATTTGTGTAATTGTTCTTGTTTTATTACTGACTTTATTCGTTTTTTTTAGTATTATTACTTAAAGTAAGCTTTCAGTAATAAATGAAAATAAAACTTTTGTTTTGTTTTGTTTTCTTTGTTTTTTGCTGATCTGAAAAATTATCCGATCCATGACTCAAAATCCGTAATATAATCCGACCCGTGAGTTTTGTGATCCATTGCACCACTAGTAAATACTGGATATGAAATCCATCCATAATCAGTACCAGTGTTAATTTTTAAAAAAAATTTCTTCTTTTTTTTTTTCTCTCGATACTTTATCATGTACTTTTCCATTTTAGTTTACAAACTATGCAAAATTAAACCAAATTTTAAAACATTTTATATTAAGTTAAATATGTTTAAACATGACATGTTTTGTGATCATTCATTGTTCAACTTTACCTCATGCAGCTCAAGTGGGTAAATCCCCATCACTGATTATAATTTGATTATTTAATCATATTTTTCTTCTAAACTTTAATGCATCAATAATTTATTGTACTTTTGTTTCTGAATTTTTACACAATTAAAAATGTTTAATTATCATAATGAGGCCAATTTTGCATCTCATAGACCTTATGATTGATGAAAAAACTTTAAAGAACATTTTTGTCAGTAATTGCATAGACAATGTTAACAGCGACTTAGACCTGACTTTTCCTTTTGTTCGTTGATTATGTCCATAACAAGTCTGACTCAGTAATTTAGCCTTTCTTACTGATGTGACCTTTTCTTACTGGAGCTACAAACTGAGCATGTTGCTGACAGAGTGTGAAGACACAATGTTATTTGTCAGAGCACTTTTGATCCCATTCCAGTCAAATAGTCCCAGCGGTGTAATAGTCACCCCCTCTCCCTTCTGTAAAAATAATACCTCTGTACTGTATGAATTCTCAAAACTGTGCTCATCAAAAATAGCCTCCTCTGAAGACCGAGACTCTGAGAGGTGCCACTCCACCCTGATGAATCTTTGTGCTTCACGCTGATATTCCACCTCCGCACTACAGATGCGGTCCTCATATGTTCTCAGTGAAAACTGTAGTGAAATGGGAATCAGCTTGTGTGTAGGGGTCAAAGATAGCAAATGGTCAGCAGGTCAGTTCAATTACACAGTGGGTGATTGTCTTCTCGCTCTTGGAGGTGAGAGAAGTCTTCATGGCAACTCCCACATCATTCTATTGCTCTGCATTATCTCGCAACATAAACCTCTGTGCACGAGGTGTCAGGGCTCTGGAAACACATGGGACCAGTGAGCTAAATAAGAATCTTTACTGGATTAAAGAGCAGTGCACTTTGGCATCACAGGACATTCTCAATTCTCTCCACTAATGAGCTTGTTAAACAGATGACAGAATATGTGCAAAAAGGGTGATTGGCGAGTAGAGCAAAAGCTCATGTTTACAGTTATAAGGACTTTCTTGGCATTAAACATACAGGATTCATTTTCCCCTCTGAACTGTGTGGGAAGTGCTGTCCCACCCGGCCAATCATCTGGCTTGGAGCCGAAAGAACGAAAAAGAAGATTGTTAAAGTCTGAATTGTTCTTTATTCCAAATTAGTCTTTTTGAAGACATCTTTAGCCTTGATTTGAGTACTTGGTTTTAAAAGTGGATTAAATATGGAATAGGATTATTAAGTGCTTGATGAATGTTAATCATAGAAAGAATTAATTGAAGAAATTCTTGACACTGTTAGATATGAGATCACCTTTTTTAAATCTGTCTAAATTGCCGGAATTCATCACCTGGGATGGAGCACTCTTTAAATAAATAAATGAAGCTTTGAAGGACGTACCTTTTTATGCTCAAGAAGGAAACTGAATTAAACCTTGCTAAATGTATGTCAGCAGATGCATTTGCATGTCTGGAACTGAATCTGTAATGACAAGGAAGGATGTGCTAAATGATCAAATTTCAAAATCTACTTGTCGGTGGGTTACCTTGAAGGACTAGTTGATTAATCACTGCTTTCCAGGAAAAGCCGGCGGTGGGAATAGCAACATTAAACAGGGATTTTACATCCATGACAGTAGAATTGTCAGTTTTGTTTTGTTTTTACTGAACCTAGATTCTACCACGTCAAAAATCAACATGGCATTAAAATTTACTTCCAAATGCATGCGTGTAGATTCATGTATGATTAAAAAAAATGAAACTCATATTAAGACTTTACTTACTCATATTAATACTTAAACTCATATTAATACATATTCACCATTAAAATATGATATTTGCCTCAATGAACTCCTAATTTTATGGTCATTAATAAGGTTTAAGGTAGTTTTTAAGTTTAGGTGTGTGGTCGGGTTAAGGGATGTAGAATACGAATGGCTTGAGGGTAAGTAAATCATGGAGTAATTTTCCTTTTTGGGGGAACCATCCCTTTATAAAAAAACAAAAATATAAAAATTCTGCTGCTACTTCCATTTCATCATGGCTTTGAACATTTGATGACATAAAGCGATTTCGTTCCTCGGTTTTACTAAGCCTAGTTTCATAAATAGAATTTTAAGCATAAATACAATTTTTTCCCCCATGATTTGAACTTGGAAACACCGCACAAAAATGGCATTTAGTGATATTTCAATTGATATTTCATTGTTTTCTTTAGCTCCTCTTGAAAATAACCAATAAACTTCCCTACTTTATAAGCTGAATATCTTACCTTGAGTGTTGTTCCAGTGGTCATTTCCAAGTAGGAGATGGCAAAAGTTGTTTGGAACCCATGTCTGCAAATGAACAGAATGTTGTCTTCAGCTTTTAAAAACTGAGCTATTATCAACTTTACTTAAAATGCAGTGCACAAGGTGCTTTAAAAACAGTGCGAGTAAAACCTTCAGAAAATATCTGTAACTTATCGACCTTTTCTTCCATTACATGTTGATTGTTGTGACCTGTTCCTAACAACAAGGTTTGTTCTAGCTTGTGTATTATTAAGACATCTTCCCCTTTTGTGGCACCAGCATTAGCACTGGAAAAGGCGTTAGGGAGGGGAGTTGATGGTCATCAGAGATAGGTGGAATGAGGCATGCAACAGCCAGGCACAGGGGCGGACAAGCAGACCTTTTTGATGGAGAGCACTGCCGGTTAATGATGACTTATCAAAACGGGAGACTGCGGCCGAGTGACTGCCCAGTAGAACAAGCTTTGTCCCTAGAGATCCTATCCTGGAGAGGACAAATTCCAAGCACTTAGCTTGGAATTCATCTCACTAATCGTGGTCGAAGAAACGAGAGAAAGGGGCTATCTCGAGTCCCTGAGAGTGATGGAGATGAATTGGTGCTTCTATCTCTCGCAGATTGGATCTGGAGCGACTACTGATGCCATTGGATAGCGCAGACATGTAGTCATGTGATTCAGATTTCCAGAGTGGGGTCCTCCATCAGTAATTAGAGAGTTATTATGACAAGCTTTTAAATGAGAACAGCGTGATGTATCGACAGACTGATGTTCCATTTATTCTTTCCATGTTACAAAGAACTCCTTTTTTAGATCCTAATGAAATACCCTGCCAATATAAGTTAGTAAAACTGCAGCTCTTGAGTTTCTAGTCATCTTAAGATGAGTATGACTGAAGTGCCATCTTCATACAAACGAGTAGCTGTGCTGTCAGGCACACACAATTTGAGTTAATAGATTAAATTGTAAAGCTGGCAGGAAAGTTTAGAAAGAAATTCCTGGCAGTTATTGAATTTGTTCAAGTTTGGTTTTTCCACCCAGGTTTAGTAGTATTGTATATTATATTTACTGTATTTATGACTTTAAAGTTTATGTATTTGGTTAATAATACTACTACTACTAATAATAATATTTTAATATATATTTTATCTTCTCATTTCATTCTCTCAAGTGCATGGAGTTGAAGGAACAAATTAATTACAATGAATGAATTATTTTTTTTTAGCACATTTCCCAGAAACAGCATGAACAAATGCCCTAAATACAATTAAATCATATTTATCACTTTTTTAAATAAGAAATATGCAGTGTATTTTGCAGAATTTGACAAAGTTACAGATTTATTAGAAATGAAACTTAATGAAAATAATCTCTTCAAAACGGATGAAACTGACATCATTTGTGTTAAAATTGCCAACAGCTAATTTCTTTTTTTAATTCACACAAATTTATCACCGTTTTAAAAAATACTGTTGTGGTTAAGATCTTTAGATTTAAAGAATATTACATAAATGTAAAACAACAGCATATACATTAGCAAAAATAAATGAAGGCTTGATAAAAATTTTCCAAGAAAGTTGAAAACTGTTATTATTAATATTAATAATAGTAATAATAATAACAAAATAATAATAATAATAATAATAAAACATTTATATGTGCAGGAACCTTATGAATGATGTATACATAATTTTTCCACTTGATTTTCTCCATCCAGAACACATTCTGGACCTCACAGCAGTATGTCATGAAAGCAATGTGTCTTTTAATTGAAGGAACTGAGAGCCATTTCATACGGGATGAGAAGAATAGATGTTTCACCTGCCTTTAGCACGCCAAGAATAGAAACAGAATGAAAGAGAATCTCCTGGTGCTCAGTAATGTAATATTACCCCCGGCCACATATTTTAATAGTCAGGGGTAGGTTTTCTTGTGAGGTTGCATTCATTTGTGAAGCTATATCTTGTCTTTGTGCTGCACCACCACTGGGATGTAAGGATTTGCAGCTGCCATTATTTGTGGGATTTTTAATTGGCTCGACCCCCAGATAAGTGTCAGGTTTTAAATTTAACATTTCTTTAAACGTAATATCATCCCAGTCGACCTTATTGTGCGATAGATCTCCTCTTATATTTTAAGCAATAATGAAGGAAATGAAGGCTAGATGAAAATACCCACACTTGAGCGCAGATCACACTGTATTTGATTCCACTGCCAAATTACTTTTTAATTTGTTGGGCTTGCAGTGGACATAGACTTGCTGTGCAGATGTTATATTGAACGTAAATTTCAAAAAAAGAGGCGAACAGCACTGTCAGATATAGTGGAGGTTAAAACCCCACCAGAAGGGGGTGTCTAATCTTCTGCACCAGCAGCTTTATTTTTTGTTTTCAGTATATAACCAGGTATATCATTTAAGTGTTTTTGAGCATTACACACAAAGCTTTCATTTGTATTTGACCCCCTTTTAAATGATGGGTGTTTGCAAGTTATGTATGTGAAATTGTGTAGAAATATTTTTTTTTATTATTTTCTCTTTTTTTTCCCCAGTTCTGATTATATCATTCAGAATGAAAGGGTCATTATGGCACATTACATTCTATGTTTATGTTAGATCCCATTAGTATTTTCCTTGAGAATGTTTTACCTACTGGAATACTTTTGTCACGGTGCACACACAAGGAGGACACAGGAACACGCAGACGAGGATATAACTTCAAATAATAGTCTTTACTGATGACATCAAGGCAGGGCAAGGCACAGACAGGAACACTGGGGAGTAACGAGTAGACCAGACCAAATCAAACTCAACAGACAGGACTATAAATACACAGGTAAATCATAGATAACAAGACGAACACGGCTGGACAAAAATTAACTAATGATTACATTTAACAAGGACAGGAAACAAACCAAATATGGACACAAGAGGCAGGAACACACGACACAGGACTGACAACTTTGTTGCCCCAGGCTTTATTCTTGCTCTGTAATATGCGTAAATATGTAAAAATCACCGTTTGTATGTTAAAATATTCCACTAAGAGCTCAAAATTTTCCCATGCAGATAGGAAATGGAAATTTTAAGCTCAGTTACTTCAAATGCTCTCAGGGTAAAAATGTACCCTATGTTTTATTACGTTCCTCCAAAGTGCACAGCACCCCGTGTCTTTAGCCCCCATTGACCTAGGGGACAGAAGTGATTACGACCTCCTTCTAAACCCACAGGATTAAAACTAGTAGCCTGCTTGTGTAGTAAATCACTTCACCCAGGGTCCATAAAGCTCTCCGTGTGCTTTTTCAGTGCACCGAGTGCCTTGCTAATGCCACCAGCATAGCATAGCACTTACTATCCATACGAAAAATGACCCAGCCTCCCGCTAATGCATCATTAACATTCTTGGATGCATAAATTGTGAAAGGTTCACGATTTATGTGCTTGCAGCGTGTGAAGAGGGACAGGATATTTGATGTTGCACAGATAAAGCAATTGTGAATGTTTCACAAAGAGAATGATTATTGTATGTCCTCAAACTGTTAAAATGCCATTAATGAAAGTGCTGCAGTTTTGAATGTTTACGGTTGTTTTCGTTTCATTTGATTTTATCATTTATATTTGACCCACGGGAATTGGCTGCTGACCAACGTTTGTCAATTATGCATATGCAATATAAATTTGCATGTGCTGTGATTGATAATCAGATAGACTTCATCATGTTTTATGTTGAATGACATTGTATATGAATAATTACTGAAAATATGAAACCATTCGCAACTGAATATTTTGAAAATGCCCTCAAATATCAGTAACCTCTAGTGCCATTTCTTCTACATGTTGTTTTTTTGCCAGAAGTGTCCAAGTGACTGGTTTGCACAGTTCATCGTCATAGCCTCTCTGAAGACTCAACCTTTGATTATCATAATGAAACCTTGTGCGTTCTGCCCTCTATTCTAGACCAGAACGTCAATGAGTAGATGCCAGCAAGCTGGCGTGGTAGCCGCCCCACCTGTAGGCATTGCCAGCCTCTGGCGAGGCTCAATGAGCTGCCATCTGACAGGCCTGGCACTGCCCCTCTCCCCTCTCAAACCCAGTTAAACCCTGTAGTGTGTGTGCCATCACAACACAGTCCTCATAGTGTACAGCCATCTGGGCCTGTACAACCGCCTCAGGGGAGAAACATCAATTTCCATGTCTGCCTCTGAACTTGGGCGTTTTCCCAACAGCTCAGTTTCCACCTTTGAAAGGATGTAATCAGACAGTCCTTAATGTATTTCTGCTCTTCTTATGAATTCCTGCACACATTCTAAGATATCTATCTATCTATCTATCTATCTATCTATCTATCTATCTATCTATCTATCTATCTATCTATCTATCTATCTATCTATCTATCTATCTATCTATCTATCTATCTATCTATCTATCTATCATATTTATATCTTCGCCATTTTATAGAGTATCACAACACATACGCACGCTTCCCCTAAGCGTAAACAACGCTCAATACGCAGATTACGTTCATGCACGCGCTCATTAACGCTGATTACATCAAATACGTTCTTAGGTACTCTCCAAAATGGTGGAAGACGTAACTCGGGGGAGAAGAACAAAAAAAGTATTTGCAGAACTGAAGTTGAGCCACTGATGTCACATGGACTGTTTTACCGATGCCCTTACTACGTTTCTGGGCCTGGGAACATTTCAGTTGTGTTGCTTTCTATGGAGGGTCAGATAGCTCTCCGATTTCATCAAAAGCATCTTAATTTGTGTTCCGAAGATGAATGAAGGTCTTACAGGTTTGGAAAGACATGAGGGTGAGCAAATAATGATAGATTTTCATTTTGGGGTGAACTAACCCTTTAAGTCTTTGTGGGTTTTAGTTATTTTACTGTTGTTATTATATATATATTATATATATGTATATATAATAAAGCTACAAATAAATGCAATACCTACTTTTCACAATCCAATCAATACCCGAAGAATCAGATTCTGCCGTATACTTCTTTTGTAATTGAAATATCATGTTTTAGTCTGAAATGTGTCATTATATGGTGGTGAAATGGGTTGCAAACGGTGTTACATGCTGACTTTAAGCTGTACCAGAGCATTGTTCACCACAAAAGGACCTTTTTTAGGCTGCGGAAAAGAGGAAAATATGACACATTAATGGCATCATTAAAGTTAATAGAGGGAAAAGTCTAATCTATGATTGGTAAACATACCATTGCCAGGCTCTGTGTACGATAATTGAAATGAGAGAGAATCATTCATAACAGCAGCATTTACTTCTATTTCTCAGCACACTGATAAGATCAGAGGAAGTGGTGGATTTCTGTCAGGAAAAAAACAAGTTTATTTCTTCCTCCTTTATCAAATGTTTAATATTCTACAGAACTGACTTGTAGCGAACAATGTTTATAAACATTAATACTTTGATGCTTTTACTACACATATTAAGCTACTTACAGACATCATGTATTGTTCTGATATGATATAGCCTATATATGATTTAAGAATGCACCGTGACTGATGGTGATTCAAACGTTATAGCTTGATTTAACCCATAATTGCCATAAAAAGTGCTTTAGGATATAGTGAAATATAGTTAGTCATGAAGCTTTTGATAGTAATAAGGGGTCATATGATGCAATTTCAAGTTTTCCCTTTTCTTTGGAGTGTTACAAGCTGATTGTGCATAGATAAGATCCCTGAAGTTGCAAAGACTAAAGTTGCAAAACCAAAGAGATATTCTTTATCAAAGTTAAGACTCTGCCACGCCCCCCTAAAATTCTGTTACACCAAATAAACAAAATAATGATCTTTAAAAATGCATCATATGACCCCTTTAATATTGATAATTATCAGAAGTTACACCTTTATCTTATTTCAAAAAAGAGAATTAACTTAGTTGAATATCACGCTGTCTTTACGTGTCTATATATTTCATAGTGTAATGATGGGCTCTTTCACCCAAATGGCAACACTTTTCAAAGATTGGTAGTATCAGAAATTTAATTGAGTTGATTCTAGACAATATATACATAGCTATATTTAGTTGACATCTACTGACATTATTAATACTATTTTCACAGCTTCTGTATATTTTATTGCATAGCAAATATTGTTTTCCCCTTGTTGAAGCTGAGACTAAATTCATTGTAGAAAAATATTCAAAATTTCTCTTCTGCGTTATTTCAGTTTTTTTTTTTTTAATGGTATCACATTCATGAAAAGTGAAGTGTTCAGTTACTGACAAGTCAGATTTCATCCATTAGCTTTTCACATTGAGTTGATCCATTTGTTCCCAGTTGAAAGTCATGCAAGCCGATCTTAAAATCATTCTGTTTTATGATTATCCCACCACTAATAGCTCATATCAGATTAAACGTAGGTGTCTGCGTCTTACACTGATGGCGCCAAACAAGACATCCACTGAGAGACTTACATTAAGAGGTCTATTAAGAGTGTCAGGAAGCTTTGAATATGTGTGGATGATGTGCATTGATACTCTATGATGGCTTTTGAGACTTGTCAAATGACAGAAATCCATTCAGTATTCCAGCTAGATACTTGTTTTGCATTTACTGACTTCCTTGACCTATTATGGATTTCATTTTTTCAGATGTGTCTGTATATCACACTTTCATGTCTTATTTTTTATGTATTTATTTTATTTTAAGTACACTCTAAAAAATGCTGGGTTAAATACAACCCAGTGCTGGGTAAAAATTGGACAGAACACATGCTGGGTTGTTTTCAACCAACATTTAGTTTAAATGTTTAACTCAGCCTTCTGGGCAGTAACCCAACATTTAGGTCTAAACAACCAAATCGCTGGGTTCGTCCATATTTTACCCAGCACTGGGTTGTATTTAACCCAGTATGTTTTAGAGTGTGGGGGGAGGGGGGGGGGGGGGGGCATACACCGGTAGACACGATTATCTGGTAGAAGTTTATCAACCAGTAGAGATTCACAGTTACACGCTTGCGTCATGTTGCTGTGCTACGTGATCATGAAAAGTTATATCGTTTGAATGCTGTTTAAAAACAAGTGATTTTAAGCTTTTGAAACGCAAACAACAGCGAAAGAAAACTTTCGCTACATGCGTGCGCTGTCTGAGAGACCGTTTCTGAGCTCTGTCAGAGAGGCACGTGAAGACGGTGCTCATAGAGCACAGGAGTATTGAACAGCTATTTTTGCCACTTTATAGGCATTGAATGGTTAAATACATACACTTGCATGTCTCAGAATGCCTGTCTTTGCAAGTATCCTTATAAACACAGTAATTTAGGTCTTAAGTGATAGCAAACAGCTGAAAAAAAAAATACTTGTGAAACGGTATATTAGATCCGGGCAGCTCTTAAAGTGACAGCAGGTCTAATATTGAGTTACAGGCATGCAAACTTTGGAGAAAACTTAAAGTGCTGTTTCCCCACTTTTTAATGGTCACCATTGGCACTTAATGCAACGCATTTAGATTGCTAAAGTGAACAGATTTTACTAACAGGCCTACCAATTTCTGTGCAAAAATAACATTATAATGCTGCCATGTTTCTGAAGCCATTTTTACCCCCCTGTAATTTGGCTCTGAATCTCAGGTGAAAATTGCCATTTTGACCCCCCTCTACAAAATAGTGGATTATTAAATATTCATCCATGACATTTCATATTTTAGCTTTCATCACTATACATGTCTGTCTTTCTTCAGAAAAAATATTAGCAAAATCAAAAATTTGTGCCGGGGACCTCTGGTTGAATTGACACGGAATGACTCTGTTGTCGGTCATTCACGGTAATCAAACAAAAAGAAAAACTAAAAAGAAAATCTCTGACTGCTCTTGACTAAATCAATTTTGTGACTTCAATAAGAAGAAATATATATTTAATTTACACAGTGAAAAATATGCAGTGTTTTTATTCATTTGATTATACAATGTATGTAGCATTTCTAATTGTTTATTTGTTGTATTGAAGTTTTTTTGTCATAATGCTTGTAATTACTTTCTTCTTATTTAATTGCTGACTTTTTACTTGTATTTTTTTTGTTTTTTTTAATTTAAGGTATTATTAGTTTTTTGTGATATTGACACTGGTGACAAGAATTGTGAAATTTCTAAGGTTTCACAAATTTTGATATCATAAAACCTTATTTAAAGCAAACATAACTACAATTTGATATATCGTTACTGTGAAATGAAATTACACATATCATGATATAAGATTTGGGTTATATCACCCACCCCTAATTTGAAGACATAAGTGTTTTGTAATATATTCTCTACAACCATCCATCCATCCATCCATCCATGATCATTATCTTCTGAAGGTTAAGAACCTATTTTCAATAACCATTTGTTGAAAAATATGTTTTAAAGAATTTCAGACCCTCTTTGTAACAATTTCATCTGCATTTGACCTTTTCAGTGCCACTAAAATATATCTAATCATGTGTGGAAAGAATCTCACCAATTACATGGTCATTCTACCACCTTTCCAGAGTTATGACTGGCGTGGCTCACTCTCTCTCTTTCTTTTTTTATCTGTCTTTCACCATTTTTTTGAGCATCCTTCTCCTGACAGCCATGGAGCCGAAGCTCTATTTGTGGACTCTGCATGTGTGTTTGTGTAATATATAGGGCTTATATTCTGGGCCGCTAGAGCTGGGAGTGTGTGGAGGAGATAGGAGAAAAAGAAAGGAGACCCACTGTTCGTGCCCTCTGCACCTCTACATGGAACTAACGGCAGCCTCGAGCCCAGCATTGGCATTTTCTTTATTGGCTCATGACGGATTTGGTAGGGATGTTGGGAATAGGCCTGGCAGACCTCGGTAAACACGCCGGGGTCAGCTGCACGATTTCGCAGTGATAAGAGCATTGGGAATGACTGGATTATTGAACAAGGAGGACGCCAATGAGACCAAGAACACCAGTCTGCTGAGATTTCTGCCTCAACTTCACACGTATAAATCTCTGGACTGCACTGATATATTGCCTCCAGGCCTGCGTTGTTTACAACATGCTGGCTGTCCAAATTAGTTGTTTATGCCAAAGAAAGGAGGCAACCGCTATAAATCTGATGCGCAAGATGCGATGTTTGGGTTGGGCTGCAAAAGGTTGCTACGTGGCGTACACCTGTTGTGTTATACTGCGCCGATAGCCTGAGGTAGAACAACGGCGGCAGCCCATGGACATTCTATCATCTGCAGATGCTTGCAGGGGAAATTAGCTGTTATACATCAGTAAGACAACATGAGTGCAAACAGGATCACATTAGCGAGTTGTTTTCATTATCATTAGCAGGCGTCGCCTTCGCGCGAACACATTTATTTGCATTGGTCGACCGCTGTAAAGTTACTCGCAGTAGCGTTTGTCACCTTCGTACAAATCGAGCCTCCGATAGTTTAATTACACTGTCGCCTCCACCTGCGTAAATACTGTCTGAACCGTCAAAGTAAAGACACTAACGATTGCTCATGGGTAGATAATTTCAGTAGGACGGCTAATAGGAAACGAGGCCTGACACATTTATTTACAATAGGGACGCACAGTCTGTGGTGCCCATTAGCAATGTAAATATTTTTAGAGGACGTATTTAAATCAAAAGTAATTTCCTGAAGGAAATCTGAGCAGCATGTGCTAATTGGTTTGACTTTGAATGAGACAAAATGTTAAAGTTCCTGAGTGTGCAGTGAAGTGTGTGTGCGTGCATCAGAAGTTACATGCAAATGCAGCTTTCGAGTGCTTGTATAATCTCTCAGTTCTCCAGCTTTTCAGATCTAGCCTCCTGTAGTTGCTTTTTTAAAACTTCTCCCAAAGAACTCATTTTATTTCCAGACCTTGAAATGGATTGGTACACTGTACGATGGAAGATGTTCAATTTCAAAGACTTCCTCCAATTTTAAGAAAATCTGTAATAATAGCCTCTTCTGTGAGTAAGTTTTGACAGAACTATTCTGAGAGATCTTGTGACAGACAGATCATTACCATTAGTTAACTAAAAGTAATAAGTACTGCTACTAACAACCTGTCTATCTGTCGTTCTATCGTTCTGTCGTTCTATCTTTCTATCTAGCGTTCTATTGTTCTATCGTTCTATCTATCATTCTGTCTGTCATTCTAGCTCTGAAAATGTAATCGTTCTGTCATGCTATCTATATATTTATCTATGTATTGTGACGAGTCGGCTGCCTCCCCCCTGTCCATCATCACCACCCCGTCCCGTATTCGCCGCCCTTCACCAGGCTCCCGACGGGAGTGGGTGTGTGAGAGAGGAGGGGCGCTGAACACGCAGGGCTGGCGGCGTGTGATGAGGCGCACCTGACGTGAATGGAGCCTCATCACCGCCGCCGTTTAAACGCCGAGCGCGCCTCTCCTCGAGAGACCGGTCTCTTCCCCGTGCATGCACGCTGGTGTCCTCGTGGGTCCAGGAAAGGGGGCGTAGAGGGAACTACCTGCCGCCGTCAGAGACGCGAGCGGCCGGACCCGCAGTCCGGCCGACACTGCACCCGCGATACGGCCGTCGGGCAAGGACGCCGGGCCGTGGAATCCCATCGAGCACCCGGGGATGAAGGAGTTGGACGAAGCCGCCACAGAAGCCGCCGTCACCCGCGCCCCGGGACCTCCAGACGGGAGCGCGTGCGGCCGCCGGACTCCGCCCCTTACCTGGACCCTTCCCTCCTGAACACTGCCCTCCTTCACGAGCCCCGCAGCACAACGAGGACACCAGATCCCTGTTTATTTTGGACACTTTTCCCCCTTTGGACACTTTATCTTAAATATTGTTTAATAAAAACCTCTCTGAGGCTTGACGCCACGCCCACTGTGTCTGTCGTTGGCTCCTCCCGCCACAGTGGTGGAGAATGCGGGCAGGCGGAGCCTAGACAGCACAGTTGGGCAACATCTGATGACGTCATCCCCTCTCGCTCGCAAGAAGCCGTAGAGCCCGTACGGGGACGGAGGAAGGACGGGGACAGCCTCCCAGCCACCAATGGGGTAAGTGACATTCTGTCTATTTGTCATCATTACCCCGTGGTTGGTTGAGGCTGTCAACTAAAACCCGCTTTCTCTGTCCCGGCTCCGGCGCGGTGCGAGAGGGAGCGTTGCCCGGAGAGGAATCCCTGCCCCGCCCACTCCGACCGCTGGAGCCTGGTTGAGGAAGGTAGCACTCCTGCGTGGGCGGCGACCCTCGGACGGGGATGTCGCTTGGGGGGGGGAATGTGACGAGTCGGCTGCCTCCCCCCTGTCCATCATCACCACCCCGTCCCGTATTCGCCGCCCTTCACCAGGCTCCCGACGGGAGTGGGTGTGTGAGAGAGGAGGGGCGCTGAACACGCAGGGCTGGCGGCGTGTGATGAGGCGCACCTGACGTGAATGGAGCCTCATCACCGCCGCCGTTTAAACGCCGAGCGCGCCTCTCCTCGAGAGACCGGTCTCTTCCCCGTGCATGCACGCTGGTGTCCTCGTGGGTCCAGGAAAGGGGGCGTAGAGGGAACTACCCGCAGTCCGGCCGACACTGCACCCGCGATACGGCCGTCGGGCAAGGACGCCGGGCCGTGGAATCCCGTCGAGCACCCGGGGATGAAGGAGTTGGACGAAGCCGCCACAGAAGCCGCCGTCACCCGCGCCCCGGGACCTCCAGACGGGAGCGCGTGCGGCCGCCGGACTC
This sequence comes from Barbus barbus, assembly GCF_936440315.1. Lineage (NCBI taxonomy): Eukaryota > Metazoa > Chordata > Actinopteri > Cypriniformes > Cyprinidae > Barbus > Barbus barbus. The sequence goes on from NC_136738.1 coordinate 23,832,562, forward strand.
CGCCCCTTACCTGGACCCTTCCCTCCTGAACACTGCCCTCCTTCACGAGCCCCGCAGCACAACGAGGACACCAGATCCCTGTTTATTTTGGACACTTTTCCCCCTTTGGACACTTTATCTTAAATATTGTTTAATAAAAACCTCTCTGAGGCTTGACGCCACGCCCACTGTGTCTGTCGTTGGCTCCTCCCGCCACAGTATCAATCTGTTTATCAATCTATCATTGTATTTACCTACAGTATCTGTCTGTCTGTTTACACTCATCTAAATACAGTATTGCTTTGATACAGTTAGATACTGTTTATTAGTACTGTAGCTTGTAGAGTAGCTAAGTGAAGTGACATTCAGCCAAGTATGGTGACCCATACTCGGAATTTGTGCTCTGCATTTAACCCATCCAACGTGCACACACACAGCAGTGAACACACACACACCGTGAACACACACCCGGAGCAGTGGGCAGCCATTTTATGCTGCAGCGCCCGGGGAACAGTTGGGGGTTCGGTGCCTTGCTCAAGGGCACCTCAGTCGTGGTATTGAGGGTGGAGAGAGCGCTGGACATTCACTCCCCCCACCTACAATTCCTGCCGGCCGGAGACTCGAACCCGCAACCTTCGGATTACAAGTCCGACTCTCTAACCATTAGGCCACGACTTCCCCACTAACAACTTTATCTGAAAACTATACTGTACTTTGCTTAAAATATAAAAATATAATTCATTTTTAATTAGTAGTTTGCCCCAGGTTACAGTTTCATATTAACTTCTACACGGGTCATTTAGCTGTTACACTTTGAAAGCAGTAATATCATATCGGTTTTGCATAATGAATCTTTACCTTGATTGTGTTGTGTATATGCATAGAGACTTTTTGTGCATATTGGTGTTGTTTTCCAGCTGAATATCCCCTTGAGGGTCAATAAAGTATTTCAGTCTTTCTGTCCAAGCTTGGCAGACAGAGTTTCATTTATCCAGATGGAGAGAGAGAAGGGTGGTCCCAGCAGATGGTGGACTTAAGTGATGGGGAACGGATGGGTCAGTGTTATAATAGTCAGGTGAAGGAGAGAGAATACTCAGAATTCACTTCACTCTTTAAGTCTCTAAAAACATGGTGCAATGTACTGTGCTAATATTAATTTTATTTTTCCAAGTGTTAACCATATTTTTCTACAGATTTTATTACAGTGTTGAAAGGAGACGGTTAAGGAGATGGCAGTGCTGAGGAGTTCCATGGTTATGCCATATGCAAGTTATATGTGCATGTGTATTTATAACACTGCTGTAATTATTCCTAATATCAAAGGCTAGGGTCAAGTGACATGAAGGCATAATATAAAAATACCAGTCCCAGTGGAAAAAAAGGATAAATAATTGAATGAGGTTTAGTTTTTATTATCGTCACATTCTGATCCCATTGCTGGAAATTCAGTGAGCAAATTGTTTCTATTTTTGGATAATCCAGTGAATAAAATTTTTGTAATATAAAAAGTACTTTAATATAGAAACTATTAGGTTCTGAACTTGCACCAACTGTTTATATACTATAATTCTACTATAGACTGTTACCACTGTTACCGTGGTGTAAATTTAGTCATACCATATTATATGAACTTATATCTCCCCCTCAATTGAGACAATGCAAGGTAAAGCAAGTAGTCATTGTGATTATGATGGAGTTAAGCCAATTTAAGTTATGTTACTGAATAAAACCAGTTTTGAAACGAGTCTCGCAGACCTTAACCTTTAAGATAAATCCCATTTTAATCTAATCTGAATCTCCAGAGCCTTTTTAACGTTTGTAGTGATGTCCTACTTACCAGAATATTACGTGTCTTACACTGGCCATCGAATCAGTTGCAAATCACTGGGCTTTCATTGGGGCCCTTGCAATTAAGGGTCGTAATTGCTAAATTAACATGTATTATTAATATTTCAACCAAGGTTTGATTAATGGACTGCAGTTTAAATATGTGCCCTTCCATCACTGAACTCAGTAATTAGTTGCCTGGAAGAAGTATGAGTGAGCGATGTAGAGTTTAAAACGTAACAGTGAACATTAGTGATATTTCTAAGGAGAGAGGAGAGTGACCAGCCAAATGCGTCACGGGCAGATTCATTTTTCAAAGTTTATGGGAAATTGCCCCAGAAGTTTGTTAAATTGATTAATATGGTCTTTATCTTCAGACACTGAAAAGCAATGTGAGGCCCAGGGATGCATTAAAGAAGTGTTGTGTGCTGAGAAATCTGAAATAGGATCAATAATTTGAGATACCGTAAGGTCAATATTTCCTCAAGTCAGCATCGGCAGGTCATGTTGGTAAATGACTCTAATTTGACACAGCATTTATTTCCACTGGATCCCTTCGAAATCATTCCTTAATGTTTGTTTATACATATTATTGTAGCCTGAACTGAGATTTAGTTTGGATGAAAATTATAATAAAGGTGAAGCCAAATACTGTTTGTGTAATTTTTCAGACTAAAGCGTTCAAGTGCTCTGCTGAACACCAGATATTTACGTCAAAGGCCTCTATTTTTTAGAGCCCTTGAAAAGCAGCATTTCATATCTGCTAATTTTATTCCTTTGTTGAAATATTCAAATTAAAGCAAGGTGAACTTGAAGGACATCATCCTTGTGTCCAAATATGCATTTAGTGGACAAGGCAGGAATTTAGCATTAGCTCACAGGTCTTTTACTGCCCTCACAGTAACCCATGTGGTGAAATTTTTACAGCAGTCCTCAATTAAATGTGATTAAAAAGACCAGTTGAAACTCACAGGAAGACGGTTGTAAGTGTTCAATAGTAAAACTAACAAATTTGTTACGGTTATTTATTTTTCTTGCATCGTCAGTGGCAAGTGGACACCAGTGGCAGCTTGGAAGACTTTGTATCCTCTAGACATGAAAAAAATAAAAAATAAATAACAATAAATAAAAGTAACTTCTAAGGCACTGTGCACTTCGGTGAATAGTACGTCTGAATAATGTCGTGATATAGTTTTAAAAAAACTTAAAACTTTTTGTTTTTCTTTAACTGAACTAGGGATGCACAATACAGTATACCAGTGTCACAATAGACCTATATCAGAACATTTTAGTTATTTGTCTAGATTCATTATGTAATTGTGCATTCCCAATTCCCCATTTTTACATACAAATTCCCTTATCATCAATCGCTCAATTAATAGTAATCTTTAAAAACAGTAATTTAATAACACTGTTGTAATCTTTTACAGATCTCTGACTGTGCATGATAATGCTGTGATGCTTAAATTCACTAGTTGCATTTATAATGATGATTTTGTATTTTTTTAGTTTGTATCATGTATCATGGTTTCCACAAAAATATAAAGCAGCACAACTGTTTTTAACATTGATAAGAAATAATTCTAATAAGCTGATTTGGTTCTCAAGCAACATTTATTATTATTAAGTGGGAAAATATGGACTGGAGTAATGGCTTTGTAATCGAACGGATTACGATTTGAAGAATATATTAAAAAGGGAAGTTAAAATTATAACAATATTTCACAAAAACTGTTTTACTGTATTTTTGATTAAATAAATGCAGCCTTGTTGAGCATAAGAGGCTACTTTCAAAAACCTTTGAACATCAATGCAGTATTACCAGAAAGATTTGCTTACTGCTGTCTCTAAACAGACCTTGACAGTCAGCGATTTACCAATGTTTTTTTCTCATAGAAAAAAGCATGTTGTTTCTCGGGTAGTGTAATTCAAAGTTAAATGACAGCTCTGCTTCTTTATACAGCTCTACTATATTGACAATCTTTAGAAATTCACTTAATGTCTTGTCCGTTCCTTTATGGCTTTAGCATGATGTACGCTCAACACACGACAGAGCCCATGAATGAGTGCCCCTACTTCATAAAGCATCCGTTGTGACTTGTTTGTTGTGCACGCTGTAATTAGCTGGGGCCATGAAGGGCACAGGCATACGGAGGGACATCACTTGATTACGCCCATTAATCATGTCTCAGCGAGACGACCGTAGGAGGATTTGGGAGCTGAAATGGACTGTGTCATTTTCTTAATGCTCCATTTCAGCTTCGGCTTTCGTCTTCAACCCTCTGCTTACCAAAAACTCCTTTCTTATGTATCACAAAACCGTCTGCTGAGTCATATCTATTACAGAAGTGGGGCTTTACCCAATACTTGTCACATAAATTCTATAGTGGACTTCTCCAGCACCCCATGTCTTTAAAGCGTATGCCTGCAATTTGGTGTATAATTTGGAGTTGATGGGGCATTTTTGTGCAGGAAAATAATGTACCACTTACATTGTGAGAAAAAGGGCATAAACCTGCATCCTTCAAACTCGCCGAAAGCCATTTGGCGCTGTGAGGCGTGTTTCTCCTCCAAGGGGTTCAAGGCTTTTTTTCTCACTTCTTCCATTAGTCTGCATTCAGAGTGACTGTGAAAGCAATACCTGACCTGCATAACAGAGCTAAAGAGCTGTGATGCCGGAGGTTTTAACTGGAGTATAGAAAACAAAAATAATTTCTTGCATGAGCAACACATTGTATTTAAAATCAACATCTGTCTCTTTAATGGTGAAAATTGGTGTCAGGTTTGGGTCTTTTCTTTCTGTCCTTTCTAGTCAGTTCTACTCTATGTAGTACACTAAATTAAAGTAAAAAATCCTGCTTTTTTAAATTCATTTGTTTTCACTGCAGAGACCATGATAAGAAATCCATTCATAAAAAGCAAGTATTTGGGAAATAATTAAATGAAATAATTTATTTCGGTTCTCTTTCTCATTCATTAACACTGTAAAAACTAACATTGTTGTCAGAAAAAAAATAATAATAATATAATTATGTACAAACAAACAAACAAATATACATTTTGTCTAAAGGTTCAACAAGTATATGTGTTTTTGTTGAGTATATCAGAACATCTCAGTTTTATTCAGTCTCAAACTGAGCAAATATATGCACAGTTGCTGATATTTGTCCAAACATTTTAGATGAGATTCTGATAGCTTGTAATATTAATCAGTGAAATATTTATAACAGTATTACAGGCATAAAATGCATAAATAATAATTGTCACTCTAAACATCCCTATAATTTGTCTTAGTAGGTAATATTTACTTTGTAGCTTTGTAGTTTTTATTATGTGGGACAGAAATAATGCAGTGCAGTGATGCTTGAAGTTGCTTCTGTCTGTAAGTGTTTTAAAATTATACTAAAAGGCCTTTTACTTTCTACAATATAAGCTTTCAATCAAACGACAGAAGGCATGTAGTAGAATGTGTACAACAGGGTTTTCAACAAAGTTTTGATTATACTCATAATTTAGAGGCCTTATAAATGTGTGTTTCAAATAGTTTAGGGTTTGTCATCATATGAACAACAGGACAATAACTAAACTGATGTAAGTGTCAAAGTTGTATGTGTTTGATTCACTCAAAAGAATCGACTCGTCAGAGTCAGTTTGGGAATCAGACTGTATTGCACTACATGTTTTTGATTGACTGACTATAAAGAACCAGTTCACAAAATTCATCATTTCAGTTGCATATTATGTACAGAACTGAATGTGGATTCCATTGTTTTATCATTATTTTTTTATCTTTTGTCTTATATAGAACAGGTTCTTTCTAAGGCCACACTTCACCTCACCACACTTCGAGAACTAGCCTCGACTTTAGGAGCACAGTTGAGGCAGTAAGAAATGTTTGACTATATGAAACTGTATAGTCTATACTATATATAGCATAGCATATTTAGACTATATGACTCCATGTAAAATATATGAATTTTCTCAGTCCTTTTGTAACTAAATATATGGTCACCTTGAGTGTAGGTAGGCAGTCATGTGTTTTTCTTTTCTCAGCAGGCTTTTGACACGTCGGAGCCAGACTCAATGTCTCAACATGGCCGTGAGCCTCACAAGTGAATTATTCCTTGCACATTAATCAGTAACACTCACACACCACGTTTGCCAGCTTACCTCTAAACATTTCTTACACATGATATTTCAACAGAGAATGTCAGAAGTGCTGTCAGTTATCTTTTTAATTAGGCTTCTAATTGTTCAGCATGTCTTATCGCTATGGTCCATACTATATCACGGCGCAGGTGGGGGCAGCGGTGGACACTCTACGCGTGTAACCAGCGGCAGGTCTGAGATTATTAATTGAGAGCATCAATAACAGCGAGCTTTGTTCTTCTTTGCCCCGAAGAGCACATTCATCATATGAGGTCAGTGCAGTCAGGCCAGGGAAAATGGGACAGCTTTGGCCACTAGGAGCCCAGATTCACTCCACAGTAAATCTCGCTGGCAAAGTGCCATAGCAGCTGAGACGCTTGGTGTGAGATTACTAAAGCATGTTCCTGCCTGTGGTCGTGTGCTGGGGATGATAAATCCAACCTGGTATTTGGCTCACTTGAATGAAGAACTGATGCTGGATACATAGAATCAGCTCTGACACAAAGACATGAAAAGCACAGAGCACACGCACAAGATTAAAGCTGGAATAGGGAATAGCTGGAATTCCTTCTCTAGGAAATGACTTTTTTTTTTTTATATGAACAGCCTTAATAAAATTTGTTGGTTTGAAGTAGAATGTTAGCTCTATGTATAAGAATAAATAAAAAGAAAGTGGTCATGAAAGTGGTGAGTTGTAACTAATGGATTAGATTGAAAATATTTGTATTACAATATAGTTATTATGAGTTTTGGTTTCTCTTCTTGTGTTTAAACATCATACTTCAAAAAACAATTGTATTTTGTATGTGCTCTGTGGTGAGACATGAGTTTGGAGTTCAAGTCATTTTGGCTTGGCTTAGATAAATTATGTAATACATTTAGTCAGAGTTTGATAGTTCCTCTGAAGATCGGAATATACCCAAAGCATTCTGATAAACTTTAGTCAAATTTTATTGACAAGTAACCAGAACACATATGGGAGATTTTTCTTAACTATAAGTACATGAAAATGCAGAATGGACATGTATTTTGTTTGTAACTAGTTTAAATTAAGTATATTTGAAAAAGTGAAGACGTAAAGGTAATTCAAAATTGTGAATAAAGTGGCCAGTCACCTAGATGCCTTCCTCTATCCATTCATAGAAACTTTAACCTTTTTGTGTTGATTCTAACACTTATGGACATGCTAGGTATCAAGTACCCACATACCTCATACAAATCAGAAGGTCTTTCTCTTTTGCTTTGCTTTCATCTGTAGATACATAAGCCTTTGCTTCTTTTTCTCTTTTGTTTTCAGCCTTGGAAGTGGAATTTTACTTTGAATAGCATCAAAATTAAACTTTTTTTTTTTTTTAAAGGTTTTAAAAAAAATAAAATAAAATAAAGTTAGTTTGTGCACATTCACAACTTACTGCCACATTGCTTGCTCGATCTGGGTGACTTCTAGATCATTATTATTGTATCCAAAATATTTCTAACTTTTAAAACAGTATTTACATAAAGAGTGCACCTAAAATGCCCCTAGGCATGCTTACTATCTACTGGATTTTGATTTTGGAACAGAATATGAATGGTTATGGGTTT